>NC_084620.1:8808274-9038274 GCF_033978795.1 Nerophis ophidion
CATTTTTAGACAATATGATTTGGGACTTCCCACGGGCCTGATTTTGGACCCTCACGAGCCGTAGTTTGGGTACCCCTGGTCTAATCCAAATTTTCCGAATTTATGTTTGTTTCTTGTGCAAACCAATAAATCAACTCTTTATTGATCAAAATTGTCACAAAGCTCAGACCTTCATTCTGTTCCTGTCTATAACCCAACCCCTTATATATAAACATTTAGCAACAGACCGTCATCCTCATTTCCAAGTTGACTTGTTTTTATTAGTATAACTATTCCACAGTTATTGAACATGGGTAAGGCCATTAAGAGCGTATTATTTGCAATGGTGACCTAGCACAGAGGCAGCATTTACATGTTAGAGATGTTGATGTGTGATGACTAACAAAAAGGTGTTGCATTGTCATGTCTGTGTTTGTTCAACTTCTGTTTCTCTCTGCTCAAAGTGAGATCCCAATTAGTTGGCCCACTCGTTGAGTGATATCAGCTCGCAGTAACCGGATCCTTGCCTATTGATGACATTCTGTGCTCTCTGTGTTCCGACAAGGTTGAGTCCTCACTTGTGCCTGCTCTGTTTTGCCCTCCGGCTTTCAGGTCTGCCCAGTATTTTTCCTAGCCTTGTCGAGCGTCTTTCGTTTATGTTTTTGGTTTTCTATTCTTCATTGTGTGCTAGTTCTTTCTTTTGCCACATCGCCTTTTGTTGTCTTCAGTGTTGTTTTTTCCCCCCTCAACAGTAAAGAGGAAGATTTATTGTTTGCCGGTTTCTGCCTCTGCATCTTGGGATAGCCACGACAAAACCAAATTAGCGCTATATATTGCTCTCAACAGTTCACAAATGGTCTTACCGTGTGGGGGTGAATGTGTTGGAACATAAATGTTTAAGATGGACAAACACTTTTCAAGGGTAACATAAAATATTAGGAGTTTCTGCTCCACAAGTTGCAGACACCAATGGAAACATGTGGTGTTCCTTTATATTATATTTTTTTATTATTTTAAGTACGTGCTTTTACTGCCATCAAGAGTTTACTTATGAATCTGTGCTGTATAAAATGAGTAAAACATCAATTTAGTATTTGTTTTTAATTTTTTTGTTGAAATTCTGTGCTTTTTACCAAAAACATTGATACAAATTCAAAAACTCCTAATTGGATTCAATGTTGATTAAAAAAATAAAAATGCCTCAAAACACTGCAAATTCTGCCGTAAGTTCCTAAAAAAAGCTGCCGCAAATTCAGGTATTTTAAGCAACAATCACAAAAAAAGCGAAATTCTGGAGGGACTAAAACTTTTAAGCGAAAGTAGAAGCAAGAGATTTGGAAACGTGTTTTTTTCTTTTTTTTTTAAACATTTCTTTTTACTGGACATTTTTAACAATGAAAATTTTCACCAGTGACACTCAATATGTAGTTTAAAATGGGAAAAGGTTCTGTATAGCATAATGTTTCAATAAATAAAAAGTATAGGCAATTATACGTTCACGTACAAAGCAATGTTTTCAAATAGTTTGAAGAATGTGACGTTTCACCAGTGAAACACTTCACTTTATATACAATGTCCATGTGGAGTACCATTCTATTCTAGCCTTTAATTATGGGAGCTCCTGTCACAAGGGGAGGGGGGTGGACAAAGAGAAAAATAGAGTGAGCGATACTCTATTTCATGTAACTTTGGAATGCATTTAACAGGTTCTTGTTAGACTGTAGATTGCTTGTTCTCACTTAGGCAAGCTATAAGTCATCCATGCTTTAACGTTGTTGCACTGGTGAACATTTTACAATGTTAGAAAAAATGAAGAAAGTTTTTTGCAAGAGCTTTGCATAACAAGACATGCATTCATGCACATGCACCACAGTGTGTGTGTGTGTGTGTGTGTGTGTGTGTGTGTAGTGATGGGTACCTTTCACTTTTGAACCAATGCAGGGTATTTATACCGGCACTCACGGCACAAATCTTTGGTACTCCTATATATGTTCATGTGGTAATAGATCTAAATTTTGTAAAATTTTAATAGTTTATCCATTCATCCATTTTATACCGCTTGTCCCTCTTGGATAAAGTTAAAATATTTATATTATTTAACATTTACTAGTGAGCTGATAAATATAAATGTGGTGTGAAGTTGTTATATTTTGTTTTCTCAAACTTCTTAGTTTAGTTTGCGAGCATGCATTTACTTAAGTTTGTCCTTGGTGTGTTACTGTAGTCAGGAAGTAGTCTTTGCCATTAAATTGCATTTGAAAGTTTTGTCTTTTGTTGAGTTCAACAAAGTGTTAATACTATAAGTATGGTACTTAGATCACACCAGCTGTTTTTGTAACGTGCTACTTCACTGTAGTTTTCATTAACCAATTCGGAGGTGTTAAAATCAACATGTAAAATTGCTAATGCTAATCAGTAGCATGTTTATGGCATATCCAATATAACTTAGCATCGAGCTAACCCATTTTAAAAAAGTGGAGCTTTACTTTTGAACGCACCCTATCAGGCTGTTTACATATAAAATTACAACTTGACCCAGAGGCAGTCCACTACAAATATGCTTGTTTGCCCGCCAAGTGTTTGAGTCGGTGTCTGAGTCTGCAAGTCGCCGAGCTGCAACAGAGTTCTGGAAATATGTTATCATTTGATTATACGTTTATCGTCACCCATAAAATTTGGACGTTATCAATAAAAGTACCGAGTTCAGTACCCATCTGTGTGTGTGTGTGTGTGTGCGTGTGTGTGTGTGTGTGTGTGTGTGTGTGTGTGTGTGTGTGTGTGTGTGTCTGTGTGTGTGATGGGTACCTTTCACTTTTGAACCAATGCAGTACCAATTCCCGGTACCCGGGAATTTCTACCGGTACTCATGGTACAAATATTTACTATTTCTGTATGTGTTCATGTGGTAATAAATGTACATTTTGGAGAAAATTGCAATAGTTAACTATCCATCTTCTACTGCTTGTCCCTCTTGAATAAAACAAAAATACAAATATTAGTTAACATTTACCAGTGAGCTGATAAATATAACTGTGCTGTTGTTATAGTTTGTTTTCTTAAACGTCTTAGTTTAATTTGCAAGTATGCGTTTACTTAAAGGGGAACATTACCACCAGACCTATGTAAGCGTCAATATATACCTTGATGTTGCAGAAAAAAGACCATATATTTTTTTAACCGATTTCCAAACTCTAAATGGGTGAATTTTGGTGAATTAAACGTCTTTCTGTTTATGGCTCTCAGAGTCATAAACGTGACGCTGCCTAGGTAAGAAAGGCACCATTTTCATTTTTCAAACATACAAACACTGGGTCTCAGCTCTGTTATTTTCCGTTTCTTCAACTATTTTCTGGAACCTTGGAGACATCATGCCTCGTCGGTGTGTTGTCGGAGGGTGTAACAACCCTAACAGGGAGGGATTCAAGTTGCAACACTGGCCCGAAGATGCGAAAGTGTCTGCGAAAGTGTCTGCCGCCAGACCCCCACTGAATGTGGGGGTCTGGGCCCGGGTGTCTCCACATTTTACCGGCGATGACAGACATGGCACAGAGATGTATGGATAACCTGCAGATGCATTTGCAACGATAAAGTCAACGAAATCACAAAGGTGAGTTTTGTTGATGTTGTTGACTTATGTGCTCTACAGACATATTTGGTCGCGGTGTGACTGCCAGCTAATGGATGCTAACATGCTATTTAGACTAGCTATATGTACATTTGAAACTATATCATGTCTCCTTCCACCCACATTTAATGCGTAAAAAACACTTACCAATTGACGGATTTAAGTTGCTCCAGTGTCACAAGATGCGAAAGTCCTGATCGTTTGATCCGCACATTTTACCGGCGCTGCTAATGCAGCAATTCGGCCATGCTATGGGCCACTTAATTAGGTACACCCATGCTATGGCCGAATAGCGTTAATAGCTATTCGCTCAATAGCTTCTGTTTCTTCTTCAACTTCATTTTCGCTATCTGCCTCCACACTCCAACCATTCGTTTCAATAAATGCGTAATCTGTTGAATCGCTTAAGCCGCTGAAATCCAAGTCTGAATCAGAGCTAATGTCGCTATATCTTGCTGTGCTATTCGCCATTGTTTGTTTACATTGGCAGCACTGTATGACGTCACAGTAGGAAAATAGACAGTGGCTTCGACAGAGCGGAAATCAAGTACTTTAAAGCTTTTTTTAAGGATATTCCAGGACGGGTAACATTTTTAAAAAAACTTCAACAAATAAAATAAGCCACTGAGAACTGATTTTTATTGGTTTTAACCTTTTTGAAATAGTGATAATGTTTCCCTTTAAGTTTGTCCTAGGTGTGTTGTTGTAGTCAGGAAGTAATCTTTCCCATTAAATTGCATGTGCCAGTTTGGTCTTTTGTTGAGTGCAACAAAGTGTTAATACTATAAGTAATGTACTTTTTTCACACGACCTGTTTTTTGTAACGTGCCTGTTACGTTGGGGGGCGCATGGCTGCACTGGTAGTGTTCTCTCCAACGCAGAAAACAAGCTGAAGCAGCGTGCAGGTAGGGTTAAGTTTTTTTCTGTATTTTAAGACAGGATCAAAAATACAAAACTGAGGACGCTAAAAAGCATGGAGCTAAAAAAAAAAAAATGTTACCAAGGGTGAAAAACAAGGAATGCTAGTGTGTAGACAAATCAATACAGCGAGGAGAAAAACCAAGAGAACGTAATTGTTGCCTATAGCAAACATTGACCCAGCAACTAACGCTGGGTTACAGAAAACTATAAAGGGGAGTGACTAACCAAAACACCTTGTGGGAACACTAATTGCTAAATAAAGACAGGTGAGGAGAATCAGTGCCCCTGGCAACCAACAGTAACCAGGAAAAGAGGGTGCCCCCAGGAAACGGACTAAAACAGAAAAACTACCAAATATAAATCATGCCATGACCCGGGTGACGAATCATGACAGTGCCACTTCACTGTAGTTTTAATTAAAACATTTGGAGGTGTTCAAATCAACATGTAACATTGCTAATGCTAATCAGTAGCATGTATTTGGCATATCTAATATAACTTAGCATCGAGCTAGCACATTTTAAAAAGTTGAGCTTTACTTTTGAGCGCACCCTATCAGGCTGTTTACATAGAAAATTACAACTTGACCCAGAGGCAGTCCACTACAAATATGCTTGCTTGTTTGCCCGCCAAGTGTTTGAGCCGGTGCAGAGTCTGCGAGTCGACATGCTGCAACAGAGGTCTGGAAATATGTTAGCAATTGATTTTATGTCTATCGTCACCCGTAAAATTTGGTCGCTATCTTTGAAAGTATCGAGTTCAGTACCCATCTGTATGTGTGTGTGTGTGTGTGCGTGCGTGTGTGTGTGTGTGTGTGTGTTAATAAAATGAAAACTCCACCTTGTCTGCTCCCTGTGTGCTGAGCGCAGGAGTTGGCCGTGACCCTTCATCCTTTTGTGGCATCAAAAGAGGAAATAAATAAACATGCTAATATAGGCAGAGCAAAAAGCTCAGCTGTCGCGACTACTTTTCTATCAGAGGGCAAAATGAGCTTCACCAAACCCCATGCAGGTGACAGCACCTAATTTGGTATGAAAGGGATGCCACAATACACAAACTCATCTGTTGTGCCTTCCAGGAAGCACCTGATAAGATAACCTTTTAGTGGTGGGCTGTAAAGACAACTTGATTAGTTCCTAATTAATAATTGAGGAGGTAGGTGTATAATTAATGTTGCTCCTAAGAGAGAGACAATGTGATTAAAGAAACGATTGTGTGTTTGACAGGCCGCTTAACAAGAAGGCGCCTACTGTACGTCAGCAGGCGTCATGTGCAACTTGATGTTTCCAACAGTGCGACCAATGAGTCACCTACCTCCTCCTCTTGGTCGTAATCTTCGCCATCGTAAAAGTCCTCTTCCTCCTGTTCCGGCTCTTCGCTTGTCTGGAGATGCGGGAATAAAAGGGGCATAGATGAAGGGGGATATCATGGTGGAAGATCATAGTAATGCTAAAGAGACAACAATGCCAAGTGACAGCCAGGGAGCACATTCATCCTGAAGCACAAAATGAGGAATCACATGCATTCAAACCTTTTTGTTTTTCCAAAAATTCCCCTTTTGTTGTTGATTTAAAGACGGGTATGTGGAAGTGTGTAGTAAAATACATTTTAAAAAAGATACAATAAATAGTCAAAGTGAAAAAAATTAATATGTATAAAATACATTGTCAAATGTAACCCTTTCATGCATACATTCTGATCACCTGAAGTACCTCAAATTTTAGTGTTTTTAAAGGCCTACTGAAAGCCACTACTACCCACCACGCAGTCTGATAGTTTATATATCAATGATGAAATATTAACATTGCAACACATGCCTTTTTAGTTTACTAAATGACAATTTTAAATTTCCCGGGAGTTTCTTGTTGAAAACGTCGCGGGATGCTGACGTGTCCGCGTGACGTCACGGACTGTAAGGAAATATTAGCGCTGCACACACACACAGCTCCAAGTCGTCTGCTTTAACCGCATAATTACACAGTATTTTGGACATCTGTGTTGCTGAATCTTTTGCAGTTTGTTCAATTAATAATGGAGAAGTCAAAGTACAAACATGGAGTTGGGAAGCTTTAGCCTTTAGCCACACAAACACACGGTAATTCCTTGTTTAAAATTCCCAAAGGTGAAACTTTACTATGGATCAGAGCGCGGTCAAGCGAACATGGATCCCGACCACATGTCAACCAGCAGTTTTCTGTGAGAAAATTGTGGTAAAAAGTCTGTGCCGTCCGTACAGCTGCTGTCAACTTCCATCAGACACTGGCCTCAAAACACCCGTGGATACACCCTTCCGACTATCAGGTACTATTAAACTCACTAAAACACTAGCAACACAATAGAAAGATAAGGGATTTCCCAGAATTATCCGAGTAAATGTGTCTAAAAACATCTGAATCCGTCCCAATGCTATGGCGTTTTTTTTTTTTTTTAACTAAAGTTTTTTTTTTCTAGTCCGTCGCTATCAATATCCTCAAACATGAATCTTTCATCCTTGCTCAAATTAATGGGGAAATTGTCGTTTCCTCGGTCAAAATAGCTCTTTTTGTTGGAGGCTCCCATTAAAAACAATGTGAGGATGTGAGGAGCAATCAACGGGTGACGTCATCGTCTGCGACTTCTGGTAAAGGCAAGGCTTTTCTGTTAGCGACCAAAAGTTGCGAACTTTATCGTCGATGTTCTCAACTAAATCCTTTCAGGAAAAATATGGCAATATCGCGAACCGATCAAGTATGACACATAGAATGGACCTGCTATCCCCGTTTGAATAAGAAAATCTCATTTCAGTAGGCCTTTAACTCTTTAGGCATGAAAAAAGTACTTTCAATATTTTAACAGGTCTTACTTGTCATAATGAAAAACAAAAAAATAAGAAATAAAAAATACATATTCAGTTGTTTATTAAACCGTGTTATAAATCTATTACAATGTTTTTTTAATACATTTTCTTGAGAAAAATTGCAGGTTGAGGTTGAGGGGTGTGGTTCACTGCCTGTTCTGTTAGTCAGCATGCTTACAGAAGCATTTTTACACCAGGACATACTAGTTTGTATGCTGTACATTCTACACACAGCCCATGTAACATATCAAATATAAGTCAGACATCATTATTTTCTAAATGGCATTGAAAACATAAAAATTGCTTAGTACTGCAAGTCACCATACTGTGAGTCGCCATGATCACAAAGATCCGAAACGTGGATTTTGGAACTGTTCCATTTCTACCACAGGTCATTGTTTTGAAAAGATCTTAAACAATGTGTTAAAATATGACAATATTGGCAAATGTACTGCAAAAACCAAAAGTTTCCTGACTTCCAAAATAACTTTTTTTTTTACAATATAAAATAATAAATATTAAAGGCCTACTGAAATGAGATTTTCTTTTCTAAACGGGGATAGCAGGTCCATTCTGTGTCATACTTGATCATTTCGCGATATTGCCATATTTTTGCTGAAAGGATTTAGTAGAGAACATCGACAATAAAGTTCGCAACTTTTGGTCGCTAATAAAAAAGCCTTGCCTTTACCGGAAGTCACAGACGAGGTGCGCGTGACGTCACGGGTTGTAGGGCTCCTCACATTGTTTATAATGTGAGCCTCCAGCAGCAAGAGCTATTCGGACAAAGAAAGCGAAAATTTCCCCATTAATTTGAGCGAGGATGAAAGATTCGTGGATGAAGAAATTTAGAGTGACGGACTAGAAAAAAAATAAATACAATAAAGGCGATTGCATTGGGAGCGATTCAGCCGTTTTTAGTCAAATTTACTAGGATAATTCTGGGAAAACCCGTGGCGCAGTGGGAGAGTGGCCGTGCGCAACCCGAGGGTCACTGGTTCAAATCCCACCTAGAACCAACCTCGTCACGTCCGTTGTGTCCTGAGCAAGACACTTCACCCTTGCTCCTGATGGGTGCTGGTTGGCGCCTTGCATGGCAGCTCCCTCCATCAGTGTGTGAATGTGTGTGTGAATGGGTAAATGTGGAAGTAGTGTCAAAGCGCTTTGAGTACCTTGAAGGTAGAAAAGCGCTATACAAGTACAACCCATTTATCATTTATCTTTCTATTGTGTTGCTAGTGTTTTACTGAGTTATAGTATCTGATAGTCGGAGGGGTGTATCCACGGGTGTGTTGATGCCAGTCTCTGAGAGTAGTCACGGCAGCTAAGTACGACAGCAGCTCCGCTGATCTCCGGTAAGAGGCGACTTATTTCCACAATTTTCTCACCGAAAACTGCCGGTCGACATGTAGTCGGGATCCATGTTCGCTTGACCGCTCTGATCCATTGTAAAGCTTCACCTCCGGGAATTTTAAACAAGGAAACACCGTGTGTTTGTGTGGCTAAAGGCTAAAAGCTTCCCACCTCCACCTTTCTATTTTGACTTCTCCATTATTAATTGAACAAATTGCAAAAGATTCAGCAACACAGATGTCCAAAATACTGTGTAATTGCGAGATGAAAAGAGACGACTTTTAGCCGTCCAACCAATAACGTCACAAACACGCGTCATCATTCCACGACGTTTTCAATAGGAAACTCCGCCGGAAATTTAAAATTGTAATTTAGTAAACTAAACCGGCCATATTGGCATGTGTTGCAATGTTAATATTTCATCTTTGATGTATAAACTATCAGACTGCGTGGTCGGTAGTAGTGGGTTTCAGTAGGCCTTTAACATAGAACTTATACCCACAAATGTTTGCTGAGTTCTAATGAACACAGAATTGTAATTAAAATAACAATTTAATTTAGTTATTTTCAAAAACAACCAAGTCACAATAATACTAGTGTATAAATTGCAGTGAACATATAACCAGCTAAAGTATGTGTGATGTCAAATTTAGTGGACACATGATTAAACATAATCTCCGTAAAACACATAATCAAACCCAGAAACATTTTTTCAAGGGTGTCCTAGAATTCAAAGAATGGACAGGTATTTGTCCCATACTGCACTTCTGTCAGCCATTTTTTTTGTGCCTTAAACAGGTGACCAATAGGTAGAAGACACCAGAGTTGTGAATAAAGAGAGTATGACCCACTTAACCACAGGCGCCATGTTTGCAACCAAGGGGGTGTGCTGCTGTGCCCAGGAGAAGTTCTCCATTTGCATTATACAGTTATGACTTATATCCGTCAGGTCTGCATCCACTAAAACACGTACAAACCTGTTAGCACACGCAAAAGCAGATCTATTAAACATGTGCAAAGTGGATTGTGTCTGTTAAGTGAGCAGAATAAGGCGTGCAATCCATTTTGCCTGTCTGTCTTCATTGACTTGCAAAATATGTGCTGATTATCAAAACACCCGCAATACTGGGAGGAAAAACATGCAAAAATAATCACAGTGGGGCAAAAAAGTATTTAGTCAGCCACCGATTGCGCAAGTTCTCCCACTTAAAATGATGACAGAGGTCTGTAATTTTCATCATAGGTACACTTCAACTGTGAGAGGCAGAATGTGAAAAAAAAATCCAGGAATTTTAAAGAATTTATTTGTAAATTATGGTGGAAAATAAGTATTTGGTCAACCATTCAAAGTTCTCACTGATGGAAGGAAGTTTTGGCTCAAAATCTCACGATACATGGCCCCATTCATTTTTTCCTTAACACGGATCAATCGTCCTGTCCCCTTAGCAGAAAAACAGCCCCAAAGCATGATGTTTCCACCCCCATGCTTCACAGTAGGTGTGGTGTTCTTGGGATGCAACTCAGTATTCTTCTTCCTCCAAACACGACGAGTTGAGTTTATACCAAAATGGATACATGGATGATACAGCAGAGGATTGGGAGAATGTCATGTGGTCAGATGAAACCAAAATAGAACTTTTTGGTATAAACTCAACTCGTCGTTTTTGGAGAAAGAAGAATACTGAGTTGCATCGCAAGAACACCACACCTACTGTGAAGCATGGGGGTGGAAACATCATGCTTTGGGGCTGTTTTTCTGCTAAGGGGACAGGACGATTGATCCGTATTAAGAAAAGAATGAATGGGGCCATGTATCGTGAGATTTTGAGCCAAAACCTCCTTCCATCAGTGAGAGCTTTGAAGGGTTGACCAAATACTTATTTTCCACCATAATTTACAAATAAATTCTTTAAAATTCTTACAATGTGAATTCCTGGATTTTTTTTTCACATTCTGTCTCTCACAGTTGAAGTGTACCTATGCTGAAAATTACAGACCTCTGTCATCTTTTTAAGAAGGGAGAACATGCACAATCGGTGGCTGACTAAATACTTTTTTGCCCCACTGTATATAGCATGCGCAATGTGATTTATCAACACTGATCAGCTTTTTGCGAGCACTATTTGGCATTTCATTTAGCATGTGTCAGAAGGACGTGCAAACTGACAGTTCCACACACAGCTGCTGGATCAGGGCCCGCACTGCACAGACAATGGACAGACAACAATCCCCCGTCCTACATGTGTGTGTGTTAACATTTTAGTGGACGGTCAGAAATAAAAATACTAGCCATATCGTCTATTCAACAATTTTATTGCTGCTGAATGTCTTATGGAGCTGAATGAAATGAATTAAATTGATGTGTCTTTGAGTCTGTTGGCATTTTTTTTATGTAATTTGTTGTTGTTTTTTATATTTAGGAAATATATTGCTATAATATACCTCATACAGGAAAATGCATTTTCTTGTATTATAGTCATTCCAGATGCACGAATGCGGTGGTGATGCGATCCACAGCCTCGCGCACTTAAAGGCCGACTGAAAGCCACTACTACTGACCACGCAGTCTGATAGTTTATATATCAATGATGAAATATTAACATTGCAACACATGCCAATACGGCCGGTTTAGTTTACTAAATCACAATTTTAAATTTTCCGCGGAGTTTCTTGTTGAAAACGGAATGATGACGCGTAGGATGACGCGTGTTTGTGACGTCTCGGGTTGGAGCGGACATTTTAGCGCAGCACCACTTGCGGCTAAAAGTCGTCTCTTTTCATCGCAAAATTACACAGTATTCTGGACATCTGTGTTGCTGAATCTTTTGCAATTTGTTCAATTAATAATGGAGACTATAAAGAACAATGCTGTTGGTGGAAAGCGGTGTATTACAGCTGTCTTTAGCACAGAGACACAGCCGGTGTCTCTTTGTTTTTAACACAGAGCGGTCAAGCGAACATGTTTCTCTACGTCAACCAGCATGTTTTTGGATGGGAAATTTGTGATCTATATCTTACCGGAGACATCATTGGATTATGCGTCCTCCTGCAGTAGCTGTTTTAAAGGCAGCTGTGAGCTCCTCGGCTTCTCTCTGAGACACTGCGTGTTCACCGCAGCCATCCGACCTCGAGGTATGTCTTTACAATCTCACTAAAACACTATTAAAACAATAAGCAGATAAGGGATCTTCCAGAATTATCCTAGTAAATGTGTCTAATTACATCTGAAACGCTCCCGGAGCCATCGATTTATTTTTATTTTTATTTTATTAAATTTTTTCCAGTCCTTCGCTATCAATATCATCATACACAAATCTTTATCTTCGCTCAAATTAATGGGGAAATTGTCGTTTTCTCGGTCCGAATAGCTCTTGCTGCTGGAGGCTCCCATTATAAACGATGTCAGGATGTGAGGAGCCCTCACCCTTGTGACGTCATCGTCTGCGAGTTTCGGTAAAGGCAAGGCTTTTTTATCAGCACCAAAAGTTGCGAACTTTATCGTCGATGTTCTCTACTAAATCCTTTCAGCAAAAATATGGCAATATCCCGAAATGATCAAGTATGACACATAGAATGGATCTGCTATCCCCGTTTGAATAAGAAAATCTAATTTCAGTAGGCCTTTAGGACACGTTTCACTTCCATTATCGTCACCTCCCAGCTGGCCCCAATTCTTATCGTCACGTGAGTGCATTTTGACCAATTTAGGAGATGATCTGAAACCGAGTAGGCCATACCTTCTTAATACACGATTCTGCAACACACCAGCGCAGTGCTTTTCAAATATTTTGTGTTGCAGCCCCCCCCAGGTAGAAGAAAATATTTTACGCCCCCATTCTCCACTGTGACTATAAATAGTAGAATTTGTCTATAAAATTGTTATAATTATACATAACATTGTAAGTTTATTAACAGTAAAGGAAACAACACACTGGTATTTCTTTGTTTCCCACCATGGTTCCAGTGAAGCCAACTGCTACATACGTTTCATCATATGATGGTACAGCAAAAAAAGCATGTTCCCCTGGGTCACACGCGGCCCCCCTGGCTACACCCCCCACCCCCCGCCCCCACCAAGGAGGTCCGCCCACTATTTGAGAAGGACTGCACTAGCGTCCACTATAACGACTGATGCGCAACTTTGACATTAATATTGAAAAACTGCTTTCAAATAACTCTCCACTGTCCATGAAAGGGTTAAATGATAAAATGTAAACCAAACAAATAAAACTATTGCTTTGTTCACATATGCAGCTGTTAGTGGAAGCCAGTGTGAGTGAGACATGCTCAGTGGGAACCCTTCAAGGACATTTACCGGGCGATGTCTCTGCCTCTTATGTCGTCTTTTATTTCCTTTGCCCTGGTTAACATCCGTGACACATAATAGTCAGTGTTAATAAATAAGGAGGACTTTCCTTGTGCACTTCTCTACAAGATAGTGGTTTTGTTGTTACCTTTCCCCGTCTCTTGTGTTCTTTGCTTTTCCTCCCGGAGTTCACCTGAACAGGGACGACACTTGCTGGTTCCTAAAACACAGGTGTTCTTTAATACTCAAACTAGTGTTGTCTCGATACCAATATTTGGGTACCAGTACCGGTACCGACATGTATTTAGATACTTTTCGGTACTTTTCGATACTTTTCTAAATAAAGGGGACCACAAAAAATTGCCTTATCAGCTTTATTTTACCAACAAATCTTCCATCCATTTTCTACCGCTTATTCCCTTACGGGGTCGCGGGGGGCGCTGGCGCCTATCTCAGCCACAATCGGGCGGAAGGCGGGGTACACCCTGGACAACTCACCACCTCATCGCAGGGCCAACACAGATAGACAGACAACATTTACGCTCACATTCACACACAAGGGCCAATTTAGTGTCGCCAATCAACCTATCCCCAGGTGCATGTCTTTGGAGGTGGGAGGAAGCCGGAGTACCCGGAGGGAACCCACGCATTCACGGGGAGAACATGCAAACTCCACACAGAAAGATCCTGAGCCTGGATTTGAACCCAGGACTGCAGGAACTTCGTATTGTGAGGCAGACACTAAACCCTCTGCCAACAAATCTTACAGTACATTAAACATATGTTTCTTTTTGCAAGTTTGTCCTTAAACAAAATAGTAAACATACAAGACAAGACTTGTCTTTTAGTAAATGGTAAACGGGTTGTACTTGTATAGCTCTTTTCTACCCCTTTTTAAGGAGCCCAAAGCGCTTTGACAGTATTTCCACATCCGCCCATTCACACACACATTCACCCACTAACGGCGGGAGCTGCCATGCAAGGCGCTCACCAGGACCCATCAGGAGCAAGGGTGAAGTGTCTTGCCCAAGGGCACAACGGACGTGACTAAATAAATGATAAATAAATGGGTTGTACTTGTATAGCGCTTTTCTACCTTCAAGGTACTCAAAGCGCTTTGACACTACTTCCACATTACCCATTCACACACACATTCACACACTGATGGAGGGAGCTGCCATGCAAGGCGCCAACCAGAACCCATCAGGAGCAAGGGTGAAGTGTCTTGCTCAGGACACAACGGACGTGACGAGGTTGGTTCTAGGTGGGATTTGAACCAGTGACCCTCGGGTTGCGCACGGCCACTCTCCCACTGCACCACACCATCCCTAGGATGGTAGAAGGTGGGGATTGAACCAATAACCTTCAGATTGCTGGCCCAGCCACTCTACCGACTTCGCCACGCCGTCCCTAGTTTAGTAGTAGTAGTTTTAGTAGTAAGTAATCAGACAAAGGCTCCTAATTTAGCTGCTGACATATGCAGTAACATATTGTGTCATTTTCTATTATTTTGTCAAAATTATGAGGGACAAGTGGTAGAAAATGAATTATTAATCTACTTATTCATTTACTGAATATTTAATAATCACTTGTTTTTCTGTAGTTTGGGTGCTTTCCATGAGTTCTGGATACCACAAATTCAGGTATTAATCTGATATCAAGTAGTTACAGGATCATACATTGGTCATATTCAAAGTCTTCATGTATCCAGGGACATATTTTCTAAGTTTCTAGACATAATATACATTTTAAAAACAAAAGATTTTTTTTCCTAAAAAATATAGATGTAATTGACTAGATACGCTGCTGAACTTGGTATCATTACAGTGGATGTTAGGTGTAGATCTGTTAGATTAGATTTGATGTAGATTTGTTTACATTCAAGAACGGCATCATTAGGGCATGACGCCGGTGAGCTACAGTGTGTAGTGAAGCATGTTTTGCTATTCCTCATCCTGCAGGGATGATACTTGTAAGAAACTCACTTTATTTGTTGCCATGCCTTGGATTTAGAAGTAGCTAAAACACTGCAGACTGTGGATGGATGTTCACCGCTAGCCGTGTCTTAAAGCATCTCTTCTTGAGGGTGTTTCAGTGTTATAACTTCACCTTTATCTTTAGTTTTTAAGCCAAAATGCATCTGTTTTTCTTTTTCATTATACAAGCAATGACACGACATGACGATGACGGGGGTGCGGTAGAGTAGGGGACCTATACTTTTTAGAGGCGGTATAGTACCGAATATGATTCATTAGTATTGCGGTACTATACTACAAACCCCGTTTCCATATGAGTTGGGAAATTGTGTTAGATGTAAATTTAAACGGAATACAATGATTTGCAAATCCTTTTCAACCCATATTCAGTTGAATGCACTACAAAGACAAGATATTTGATGTTCAAACTCATAAACTTTTTTTTTTTTTGCAAATAATTATTAACTTAGAATTTCATGGTTGCAACATGTGCCAAAGTAGTTAGGAAAGGGCATGTTCACCACTGTGTTACATCACCTTTTCTTTTAACAACACTCAATAAATGTTTGGGAACTGAGGAAACTAATTGTTGAAGCTTTGAAAGTGGAATTCTTTCTCATTCTTGTTTTATGTAGAGCTTCAGTCGTTCAACAGTCCGGGGTCTCCGCTGTCGTATTTTACGCTTCATAATGCGCCACACATTTTCGATGGGAGACAGGTCTTGACTGCAGGCGGGCCAGAAAAGTACCCGCACTCTTTTACTACGAAACCACGCTGTTGTAACACGTGGCTTGGCATTGTCTTGCTGAAATAAGCAGGGGCGTTCATGATAACGTTGCTTGGATGACAACATATGTTGTTCCAAAACCTGTATGGACCATTCAGCATTAATGGTGCCTTCACAGATGTGTAAGTTACCCATGCTTTGGGCTCCAATACACCCCCATACCATCACAGATGCTGGCTTTTGAACTTTGCGCCTATAACAGTCCGGATGGTTATTTTCCTCTTTGTTCCAGAGGACACCAAGTCCACAGTTTCCAAATATAATTTGAAATGTGGACTCGTCAGACCACAGAACACTTTTCCACTTTGCATCAGTCCTTCTTGGATGAGCTCGGGCCCAGCGAAGCCAGCGGCGTTCCTTGGTGTTGTTGATAAATGTGTTTTGCTTTGCATAGTAGAGTTTTAACTTGCACTTACAGATGTATCAACCAACTGTAGTTACTGACAGGGGTTTTATGAAGTGTTCCTGAGCCCATGTGGTGATATCCTTTACACACTGATGTCGGTTTTTGATGCAGTACCGCCTGAGGGATCAAAGGTCCGTAATATCATCGCTTACGTGCAGTGATTTCCCCAGATTCTCTGAACCTTTTGATGATTTTACGGACCATAGATGGTAAAATCCCTAGATTCCTTGCAATAGCTCGTTGACAAATGTTGTTCTAAATCCGTTCGACAATTTGCTTACAAAATGGTGACCCTCGCCCCATCCTTGTTTGTGAATTATTTAGCATTTCATGGAAGCTGCTTTTATACCCAATCATGGCACCCACCTGTTCCCAATTAGCCTGCACACCTGTGGGATGTTCCAAATAAGTGTTTGACGAGTATTTCTCAACTTTAACAGTATTTATTGCCACCTTTCCCAACTTCTTTGTCACGTGTTGCTGGCATCAAATTCTAAAGTTAATGATTATTTGCAAAAAAAAAAATGTTTATCAGTTTGAACATCAAATATGTTGTCTTTGTAGCATATTCAACTGAATATGGGTTGAAAATCATTTGCAAATCATAGTAATCCGTTTATATTTACATCTAACACAATTTCCCAACTCATATGGAAACGGGGTTTGTAATACCGGTATACCGTATATCCCTAACTCAAACATAATTTAATTTTGAAAATATTGAGGTATCATCTATTTTGTAGTATGATTAAAAGTTGCACTCACGTTGAGTAACAACGTTTGATTCACCGTCTTTAGTGTTGCATTAATCGCCTCCGCTTGTTCTTTGGGTGGCTCCATGGTCCATACTGTTGGTGCCTCTACGGTATCATTCCAGGAATCCTTCAAATTAAGTGCATGTGAAAAAAAACAACATCATAAACAGCTCCCAGAATAATGTGTCTCTATAAACTACAACCACCTTTGTAGGACTTTCCCACTCAAAACCCGTCATAGTGTGCAGTTCCACCAGCGGCTGACTGAAAAGGTCAGACTTCACGGAACTCTGTTAAAACAACACAGCCAGTGAATAAAAGAACACTTCACCTGTAAACTCAGGTCACTGAATTGACTGGAACTGGACTGTTCTGAGAAATGTTTCTCGCCTCTCGTCCGAACAGGTTTTTATCAATTCATGCTTATGACTATAGCTGTCCCGTCTAGTCTATGAATATTAACTGATGCTGAAGATGAGAGGTGAGACTCCTATGGCAACATGAACAGTCCAGTTCTGTTCGAGTTGAACACACAGTCTTAAGCATTAACTGCTAACTTGATTGGACAGCTCTAATCTTGAGCATGAACTTAAGTCTTGATAGGACTGATTGATTGATTGATTGATTGATACTTTTATTAGTAGATTGCACAGTACAGTACATATTCCGTACAATTGACCACTAAATGGTAACACCCGAATAAGTTTTTCAACTTGTTTAAGTCGGGGTCCACGTTAATCAATTCATGCTAGAACAGCTTCGGTATGAATCATTAACTGATGAGTCGATGGGACACAAGAAGAAGTCAAATAAATACAAGATATGGATCAAAGAGGCTAGGGAAATTAGGAAGCGAGGGGCCATGGGCTTGGGACGTCGTCCTTCATCTCTATGGCTAATTCGAGGAACTTTTATTTGGAAGGTAGATCTACTGTTTAAATGTTGGCTACTGTACTTTTATTAAAAATTGCTTGAATGCTGAACATGAAAGCAGAAAGGGTTTTCTTGTTATTTCAACCTAAAGTCTTGGTTGTACTTTATTCAATAAGATGTGAATTTATTAATTATTAATTGTTGTTTACTTGTTTGTGTTTATCCATGAATCATTTATACATAATTCCCTTATAACAGGGGTGTCAAACTCAAATACAGAGTGGGCCAAAATTTAAAACCGAACAAAGCCGCGGGCCGAGGTTGAACAAATTAACCCTTTAATAGGGACCCAAACAAGTTTTGAATTGAATATTGACCAAGCGAGGCTTATATAACTTTATAGTGACATGCAAAATCCAGTTTCAAATAATAATGATTAAAAAATATCAATGGCATGTCAAATAAAATAAAAACACAAATGTAATGCCTTTTTTCGGCGGTGGGTTTGAGTTGGGGCGGGGTTTGGTGGTAGCGGGGGTGTATATTGTAGCGTCCCGGAAGAGTTAGTGATGCAAGGGGTTGTGGGTATTTGTCCGGTTGTGTTTATGTTGTGTTACGGTGTGGATGTTCTCCCAAAATGTGTTTGTCATTCTTGTTTGCTGTGGGTTTACAGTGTGGCGCATATTTGTAACAGTGTTAACCTTCTTTATACGGCCAGCCTCAGTGTGACCTGTATGGCTGTTGACCAAGTATGCCTTGCATACACTTGTGTGTGTGTATGAGCCGCATATATTATGTGAGTGGGCCGGCACGCTGTTTTTATGGAAGAAAATCGGACGTGACGACATGTAGAGAACGCCAAAAGCAGTGCTTTTACGGCCCGCCCCCAATATTATTGTCCGGGTGGAAATCGGGAGAAATTCGAGAGGGGCACTGAACTTCGGGAGTCTCCCGGGAAAATTGGGAGGGTTGACGAGTATGAGTATTAGCGGTGAATGTGGTGTTACAGCGGTGGGCCAGCTCTAATGTTAATTTGATATTGCCTCAAGGGCCAAATTTGGCCCGCGGGCCAGAGTTTGACACCCATGCCTTATAGGAAGTAACAGGAATGTAGAAAACTTCACCTCGGCTCAAAAGCTTCTGTTTCTTCTTTAATTTTGTTTTCGTTACCTGCTTCCACACTCCAACCATCCGTTTAAATATATGCGTAATCTGTTGAATCGCTTACGGCACTGAAATCCGAGTCTAGTGTCCAGTATTTATTTCACAGTCACACTGCTTGATTTGTTTTGCTAAAAAGTTAATGAATCCATTTCAACTCATTGTATCGTTTCGTATCGTTTTAAAAATAATATCGTCTCTGAAACGCATCAGCAACCACAAATATTGGATCAAATCTAATTGTTACAACCTTAGTGCAGTGGTTCTCAAACTTTTTTTAGTTATGTACCACCCGTGAAAATGTTTTTAATTCAAGTACCCCCTAATCAGAGCAAAGCATTTTGGGTTGAAAAACATAGATAAAGAAGTAAAATACAGGACTATGTCTTCAGTTTCTGATTTATTAAATTGTATAACAGTGCAAAATATTGCTCATTTGTAGTGGTCTTTCTTGAACTATTTGGAAAAAAAGATATAAAAAGAACTAAAAACTTGTTGAAAAATAAACAAGTGATTCAATTATACATAAAAATTTCTACACATAGAAGTAATCATCAACTTAAAGTGCCCTCTTTGGGGATTGTAATAGAGATCCATCTGGATTCATGAACTTAATTCTATTTTTTTTTTCACAAAAAAGAAATCTTTAACATCAATATTTATGGAACATGTCCACACAGAAATGTAGCTGTCAACACTGAATATTGCATTGTTGCTTTTCTTTTCGCAGTTTATGAACTTACATTCATATTTCATTGAAGTATCATTCAATATATTTATAAAGGATTTCTGAATTGTTGCTATTTTTAGAATATTTTTGAAAAATCTTACGTACAACTTGGCATACCTTTAAGTACCCCCAGGGGTACGCGTACCCCCATTTGAGAACCACTGCCTTAGTGTGTTTACATGAAGCATTTTTATTACGGTTAGGCTTTTAATCTGATTAATTGTATCTATGTGCACATAGCTAATGACTGCTTGGTTGAGAACATTCACAGGTACTTGTTGGTAATGTCCTGCATCGTGTCGAGTTTACACTACATACCGTGTACTCTGTGATGGCGTTGGACGTTTGCGATTCGGTGGTTGTCTTGGTTTCCTTGGAGCCTCCAAGTGCGTGAAGGAGCTCCTCCATGCCGCCTTGTAGCAGCCTCTCGATCAAAAGCTTTAGCAAAGGCAGCTAGGGAACAAAATATATAATAAGTTTGAGAAATATGATCAACTTTTGTTTGGTGTGTTCATGTAAACACACCTTGATGCCATAGGCTTCAAACATTACTTCGATATCCTGAATAGGAGAACAGGAAATGTGCTGTTAAGCTTGCTTCAAATTAGGTGAATAGAAATGTATATAAAAGATTCACCTTCATCTCAAGTGATTTTCCAGGGTTTCCAGCATCACCCTACAGAACCAAAACACAGTGAAATATACTAATATACATCCTTTAAAGGGGAAAATTATCACCAGACCTATGTAAGCGTCAATATATACCTTGATGCTTCAGAAAAAAGACCATATGTTTTTTTAACTGATTTCCGAACTCTAAAAGGGTGAATTTGGCGATTTAAACTCCTTTCAATTGGTAGCCTGTCCGAGCAATGACCTTTCACCCGTGACGTCACAACAGGAAGCAATCCCCCATTTTCTCAAACACATTACACACATCAAGTCAAATCAGCTCTGTTATTTTCCGTTTTTCCGACTATTTTGCGTACCTTGGAGACATTATGCCTCGTCGGTGTGTTGTCGGAGGGTGTAACAACATGATCAGGGACGGATTCAAGTTGCACCAGTGGCCAAAAGATGCGAAAGTCCCTCGTTTGTTCTGCACACTGTACCGACGATAGCGATGCTACGACAGAGATGGCACAGAGATGTGTGGATATCCTGCCACACTCAAAGCAGATCCATTTCCAATGATAAAGTCAACGAAATCACAAAGGTGAGTTTTGTTGATGTTATTGACTTTGTGGAGTGCTAATAAGACATATTTGGTCACGGCATGACTGCAAGCTAATCGATGCTAACATGCTATTTAGGCTAGCTGTACTGTATGTACATATTGCATCATTATGCCTCATTTGTAGCTATATTTGCATCCAGCCTTTCCCTCCACCCACATTTAATGCCAAACAAACACGTACCAATCGTTGGTTAGAAGGTGATCGCCGAATTTGTCCGCGCTTCTTCCTATGCCGCTGTCTGTCGTGATACGGCTCAAAAGCTTCTGTTTCTTCTTTAATTTTGTTTTCGTTACCTGCTTCCACACTCCAACCATCCGTTTGAATATATGCGTAATCTGTTGAATCGCTTACGGCGCTGA
Organism: Nerophis ophidion; assembly: GCF_033978795.1. NCBI lineage: Eukaryota > Metazoa > Chordata > Actinopteri > Syngnathiformes > Syngnathidae > Nerophis > Nerophis ophidion. The sequence goes on from NC_084620.1 coordinate 8,829,580, forward strand.
AATCCGAGTCTGAATCCGAGCTACTATGCTATACCTTTCTGTGCTATCCGCCATGTTTTTTTTTTGCTGGCTTCACGCAGTGACGTCACAGGACAATAGACGGGTGGATACAACGACGGTTAAAATCAGGCACTTTGAAGCCGTTTTTCATGATATTGCGTGATGGGTAAAATTTTGAGAAAAACTTCGAAAAATAAAATAAGCCACTGGGAACTGATTTTTATTGGTTTTAACCCTTCAGAAATTGTAATAATGTTCCCCCTTTAAAAGTAACCATGACTTATTGCACCTTTTCTCCTTTTGTGCCTTCTTCTCCTTTATCCCCCTGCAGTGAAGAGATACTTAAGCAAAAAAAGCACCTGCAATTATTAATCAGCCCATTTCGTTGTTACCTTCATTCCGGGAGAGCCCTACTCAGCACACAAGAAACAAAAGAGGTGTTAGGACATGTAATTACTGACACCCATAGGGAGTGACGCCTATTTACTCACAGTGGCCCCTGGAGGACCCATGGGGATGGGAAAGGCTTGTCGGATTTCGTCAATGGTGGCGCCCTGTGAACGGATAATGCGGTTAGCATCGTGTGCTGATGGAGAAAAGACCGTAGGCGATGGTTTACCTCTGCAGTGACGAGCATCTGCTTCCCAGGGAACCCAGGTGCTCCTGGCTCTCCTTTACTGCCATCTTTTCCCTGTGGTGCAAAACTTAAGCTTTTCACTTTGTCTCGCCATGTACAACCTCAAAACCACTCACATTTGCGCCTGTGTCCCCTTTGTCGCCCTGGAATAGAAAAACAAAGGATTAACAAAAAATGCATTTCAGCAAAAACACTAACTTCCCTGTAGTTTGTGATACATTTGAGGGACCTTTTTGCCTTCTTCTCCTTTTAGTCCTCTCTCTCCCTGCAAAATCATTTTACATTGAGTTCAGTCAGCAAAAACATCCCCGTCAGTCAAATTTCAAAGCTCCTCACATCTTTTCCCGGCAGTCCTCGCTTCCCATCAATGCCAGCTCTTCCCTGGAAAGAAGCAACTTCAAATATTGGGGATGTCTCACTCCGAAGAGTTATTTTTGGCAACAATATTTCATGTCTTACTGGAGTTCCTGGTAATCCAGGCATTCCTGCAATTCCAATACGACCCTGCTCGCCTCTTTCTCCTTTCTATTGGGGGTAAAAAAATAAGTAGAGAACATAACAAACTTGCTGCTGATGAACTTATTTAGCATACTTACCACACCAGTCTCTCCCATTTGACCCTGTGTTTAAAATAAACCATCAGATGAGCCAATTAAGAAGCCAGCACATATCTTGTAAATGCATGTGTGTCATTATGACCTTCATGCCTGGTTCTCCTGGTGAACCGTCAAGTCCATCTCTTCCTGAACTACCCTGCACATGGTGACACAAATGGGCGTAAAAAGTACTGCCGACATATGTGTGTGTTTTTTAAGGAATTCGTGCACCAACCTGAGAGGATCCTGGGAGTCCGGGTTTACCCTCTGGACCCTATGAAAGACATTTTAAAGAGGGTACCTCAGAACAAAAAGTTTGATGAGGATTCTGCTAGTTTTCACACAGACATAACAGCTCCGAGAAGCACTTCAGCCATATCTGTCCCTCACTGATATTGCTGAGAAGTTTCAATCAGGATTCAAGATTCGCCACAACACGGAATCAGCATTACTAAAAGTCCAAAATGACATTTGTATGGCCTTTGACACTAAAATGTTGTTGTACTTGTCCTTTTGGATCTCACAGCTGCCTTTGACTGGGTGGACCATGCAGTAGTACTATACACCCAAGGGGGGGTATAGCTCAGTTGGTAGAGCGTCCGTGCCAGCAATTTCAGGGTTGCTGGTTCGATCCCAGCTTCCGCCATCCTAGTTACTGCCGTCGTGTCCTTGGGTAAGACACTTTACCCACCTGCTCCCAGTGCCACCCACACTGGTTTGAATGAAACTTAGATATTGGGTTACTATGTAAAGCGCTTTGAGTCACTTGAGAAAAGCGCTATATAAGTGTAATTGACTTCACACTTCACACTTCAGTCCTCGTGTCCCGCCTGGAGCATTGTGATGGCCTACGTGGATCTGTGCTAAAATGGGTGTCCTCATATCCCTTCAGAATGTCCTTTTCAGTAACAATTCATGATCTCTCCTCCACAGTTGCTCCACTTTATTCTGGCGTACCCCAGGGTTCAATCCTTGGACCTATTCTATTTTCTCTTTACATACTCCAATTAGGTTCAATCACATCCAATCAAATAGAATGTCAACTTCCGCTTTTATGCTGATGATGTACAGCTTTATTTGCCCGTTATATTAAATGACAGAAAAACGCTAGATTCCCCATAGCTTTCTGATTGACATTAAAGAGGGTAGAGGAGAGGAGAAGTCTAGCAAAACTCCTAGCCATTATGGACAACACCTCCCATCCACTACACTCGGACCTTGCGGAGCGAATGAGCACGTTCAGCGAAAGGCTCAAACTCCCAAAATGCAACACGGAACGACACAGGAGGTCCTTCATACCGACAGCCATCAGACTGTATAATGCATATGTTCCTTGACTGCACTTAAATGTAGAATATATGTAGAATATATTTATATTTTTCATATATTGTATATTATATATAAATATAATATATGTCATATATTATTTATTATTATTATTGTTTATTGTGGTGCTGAATTTCCCCCAGGGATCAATAAAGTACTTTCTATTCTGTTCTATTCTATTCTATTCTATTCTATTCTATTCTATTCTATTCTATTCTAAACTATGGCTGTCACAGAATTCTCTGCATTTAAGTGAGAGCAAAACACATTACATAGTTTTACGCCCTGATGCATGTCCAAGTGCACCCAGCTTTAGCACCTTTACCCTCGCTACTGCTCCGGGTGAGATATTTGACAGCAACCTTACATTTGAAAAAGAAATTAACTCTGTGGTTAGAGCAGGTTTTGTCCAGCTGAGGCCTTTGACAAAGGTGAAGCCTTTTCTGCAGAGGGCAGCCCTTGAAAAAGCCATTCATGCTCTCATCAACTCTAGCCTGGACTGCTGTAATTCCCTCTAAAGTGGATAAAATCAGTCATTCCCCCACAAGCTCCAGTTAGTACAAAATGCAGCTGCTCGCCTCCTCACTAATGCTTCAAAACATGCTCATATTAACCCGGGCCTCTTTGCTCTCCATTGGCTCCTAGTATTTTTTAGAATACATTTTAAAATCCTTCTTTTTGTTTTTAAGGCCATCGAAGGTCTGGCCTCAGCATACTTGGCTGGTATTTTAACTGTTCGCCACCCACCAAGGAATCTTCGCTCATCTTCACACACTTTTTTTTGGAAGTACCAAGGATTAGAGTTCAAAAATGGGGTGATCGTTTTTCTTCCGCATCTGCACCCAAGTTATGGAACTCCCTCCCACCTGAGTTGTGAGCCATCACAGAGCTACAAGCGTTTAAATCTCTACTAAAAACATATTTGTTTCAACGGGCTTTTAACAAAGTATTTTTTATTTATTTAGGTAAGTATTTATTATTTCTATTTTAAAATGTGTGGTTTTACTGGCTTTTAACTTGTTTGTCCTGTAAAGCAGTGTTTTTCCACCTTTTTTGAGCCAAGGCACAATTTTTTTATTGCAAAAATCCAGAGGCACACCACCAGCAGAAAACATTAAAAATGAAACTCAGCAGTCGATATTGACGGTAAAAAGTCGTTCTCGCAATTGTTGGATATGAATTCAAACCAAAACCAAGCATGCATCAATATAGTTCTTGTTTCACAGTGTCAGGACTTGTCACATCAGGCCGTGACTTATTTTGAGTTTTTTGCTGTTTTCCTGTGTAGTGTTTTAAGTTTTTGTCTTGCGCCCCTATTTTGGTGGCTTTTCGTCTTTTGTTGGTGTTTTCCTGTAGCAGTCTCATGTCTTCCTTGAACGCTATTCCCCGCACCTGCTTTGTTTTCACAATGAAGACTATTTAAGTTGTGCGGAGACTATCCTTCTTTGTGGGGACATTGTTGATTGTTATGTCATGTGCGGATGTACTTTGTGGACGCCGTCTGCTCCACACGCTGTAAGTCTTTGCTGTCGTCCAGCATTCTGATTTTGTTTACTTTGCAGCCAGTTCAGTTTTAGTTTGGTTTTGCATAGCCATCCCGAAGCATCAATGTCTTAGCGACACTCACCTTTTGTTTGTTTTTGGTTTAAGTGTTGGATACCTTTGTATCTGCACGCTGCTTCCCGCGTATTGTGATCACGACAAACCATGTTTCCGACATCTACAAAGCAATTAGCTACCTGCTGCCACCTACTGATATGGAAGAGTATTACATGGTTACTCTGCCGAGCTCTAGACATCACAGACAGTCAACACCGGCACATTTGCGGATAATAATTACTGGAGTGCAAAAATATTTTGAACCCAATGACCGTATTTCCTTGAATTGCCGCCGGTCACATAGTATGTGCCTGCCTTGAATTACTCGCTTCGCAAAATAATTAGCGTATGCTTAGTATTACCGCCTGGTCAAACTTGTGACGTCACGAGTGACACTTTCCCTGTCATCATTTTCAAAACGGATGAGGCTGATTTCAATACCGGTAATTTGAAATCGCATAAAGGAAAGAAGATTAAGAGCTATTCAGTAGGATTTAAGGTCCAAGCTATTGTATACCGGTATGCTAAAAAGATCAGTAAGCAGCCATGTGGAGCCGACGGTCCGACTGACAGGCAGGGCACGCTGGAGGCGGCGAGGAGACGGCGAGCGAGCGGAGAGGAGGAGTGAAAGAGCGACCTGGACTGAGGTTTTATTGAAAAATAAACAATGTCAAACTGCTCAAGCCATGTCCTTCCTTGGTGGTCCTGGGAACCCGCAAGACGACGGCTTGAGACCGTCACAATACCGTCCGTAACTGCGTCTGTAAAATATGAGTCATTAAATGACTCCCGCCTCCTGGTGGTAGAGGGCGCTAGTGATCCTTCTTGCAACTACTCGGCTGCAGAAGAAGTGACAATGAATGACATGAATTGTGCTGGGACGGATATGACGCACCTTTTAGGATGTAACTCACATACTGGCTATGTAAACAACCGGGCTGAAATAAAGCATGTTCCAGTCCTTAATACCCAACATTTCCTGGTGGCAGCGGTGGGATAAACAGATCACCCACAGAGCAGAACGGGAGAGGGAGTTGTCCGAGGGTAATTTTGTTGTTGCCCCCGTACTTGCGGAGCCGAGCTAACTGATAGCAGCGGTCTGATAGCAGTTTTCTAAACTGGACTTGCAATTGAAGCAGGAGGTAATAAAGTAAGCTCTCCATCGAGACAGAGAGACTTTTAAAACTGAAGAAAGATAAGGAAGACTTCTATAAACAAGTTATTGATGCTTTTGATCAGAAGGAGCTGGCATGGATTTCATTTATAAGTAAAGGTAAGACCATAATAAAAAAATGTTTAATTAAATGTGCTTTTTATGATGGTATCCTTACATCACACAACATTTTTTACTGCATGCCTTTGGTAAGTGCCAGAGTGAGAAGAGGTTTTAAAATAATTAGCGCATGCTTACTTTTACCGCATGCCTTTGTGGGCGCAGGAATGAGAAGAGGTTTTAAATTAATTAGCGCCCCCGCGGCAATTCAAGGAAATACGGTAGGTGAAATTACTTAATCTCCCACGGCACACCAGGCTGTATCTCACGCGGCACAGTGGTTGAAAAACACAACTGTAAAAATAAACCTTGATTGAATGATTGACAATTTACACATTCTTTATGGCCTATGAAATAACAGGAAATGGGACACTCACTCTTGGTCCAGGGAGGCCCATTTCTCCTCTTAAACCTGGATGTCCTGGCTCTCCCTGTTAGAAACAAGAGCGGGAAGAGAGGTTTTGATTGAGCAAAAAAAATCAAATCAAATCAAATAAACGTCATTATATTTAGGTACCTGAATTACTCGGGTCAGTATACTGTCTCCAGTCATCTGAAAAAAAATAAGCAAAGGATTTGATTGAGAGCACTGATTTCCCAGAATGTAGTTCATTTGTTTTTGTTTATTGTTTCAACTTTATGAGCTCTGCGACAAATGGCCTTGTTAAACATGACTGCTCTGATGACACATGACTATAAACGGTTTGTTTACTTGTGTTCCCGGAGGTCCAGGTTTTCCCTTTGTGATGACAGCACACACAAACACAAACACAAACACGGAGATAAATGTTAAAATCAAATGAAAACGTCACAATGCACACTCAAGACGCAGGACAAGAGGGAATAGAGGGCGCACTGAACAGTGACACACACACAAAAAGCGCAAAACAAAGAGGCGACGTATCAAAACGGTTATTGTGAATGACAAAGCAATGCAGGGGATCAGAACCATGACAGTTTATGAGACGGCTCATGAAGCAAAAACACACACCGGCTCGCCTTTCTGTCCATCACGCCCCTTTAGGAAACAAAAATAAAACATGTTTTATTTTAATTTATCAATATATCCTATTAGAATGAATTATAGAATACATGACAAAAATACAAGAGCTTACAGTTGTACCAGCATTCCCAGTCTCTCCTTTTTCTCCGGGTTGTCCTGGTAATCCCAGTGGTCCCTAATCAAAATTGAAATGAAACGACTTATAGTCAAGGTGAACAGTAGAATCGTAACTTATCCCTCAAATATGGGTTTATGAAATGCATTTGTTTGTGATATCAGTGTTTCCAATACATGTATTATTTTGTGGCAGCCTGTTACGAATACATTTGGACCAGATATATGCTGCCTTCTCTCATAAACACATTATAGCGGGACTGTCTGTAAATAGAGCTTGTCATTCCAACACTGTATAGTACAGTGTTTTTCAACCTTTTTTGAGCCGAGGCACATTTTTTGCGTTGAAAAAATTCGGAGGTACACCACCAGCAGAAATTATTTAAAATTGGAACTCACTTAACAGTAAAATGTGGTTGTCGCAATTGTTGGATATGACCTTAAAGCATAAGCAAGCATGCATCACTATAGCTCTTGTCTCAAAGTAGGTGTACTGTCACCGCCTGTCACATCCCATCATGACTTATTTTCACTTATTTGCTGTTTTCCTGTGTGTAGTGTTTTACTTCTTGTCTCGCACTCTTATTTTGGTGGCTTTTTCTCTTTTTTGTTGGTATTTCATGTCTTCCTTTAAGCGATATTTCCCGCATCTACTTTGTTTTAGCAATCAAGAATATTTCAGTTGTTTTCATCCTTCTTTGGGGGGACATTGTTGATTGTCATGTCATGTTCGGTTGTACATTGTGGACGCCGTCTTTGCTCCACAGTAAGTCTTTGCTGTCGTCCAGCATTCCGTATTTGTTGACTTTTGTAGCCCGTTCAGTTTTAGTTTGGTTCTGCATAGCCTTCCCTAAGCTTCAATGCCTTTACTTAGGGGCACCCACCTTTTGTTTATTTTTGGTTTAAGCATTAGACACCTTTTTACCTGCATGCTGCCTCCCGCTGTTTCCGACATCTACAATCAATCAATCAATCAATCAATGTTTATTTATATAGCCCCAAATCACAAATGTCTCAAAGGACTGCACAAATCATTACGACTACAACATCCTCGGAAGAACCCACAAAAGGGCAAGGAAAACTCACACCCAGTGGGCAGAGAGAATTCACATCCAGTGGGACGCCAGTGACAATGCTGACTATGAGAAACCTTGGAGAGGACCTCAGATGTGGGCAACCCCCCCTCTCTAGGGGACCGAAAGCAATGGATGTCGATCGGGTCTAACATGATACTGTGAAAGTTCAATCCATAGTGGCTCCAACACAGCCGCGAGAGTTCAGTTCAAGCGGATCCAAGACAGCAGCGAGAGTCCCGTCCACAGGAAACCATCTCAAGCGGATCAGCAGCGTAGAGACGTCCCCAACCGATACAGGCGAGCGGTCCATCCTGGGTCCCGACGAGCGGTCCATCCTGGGTCTCGACTCTTGACAGCCAGTACTTCATCCATGGTCATCGGACCGGACCCCCTCCACAAGGGAGGGGGGGACATAGGAGAAAGAAAAGAAGCGGCAGATCAACTGGTCTAAAAAGGAGGTCTACCGGTTGGACGTGCCCTAAACACCTCCCTAGGGAGGCGTTCGGGTGGCATCCTGACCAGATGCCCGAACCACCTCATCTGGCTCCTCTCGATGTGGAGGAGCAACGGCTTTACTTTGAGTTCCTCCCGGATGGCAGAGCTTCTCACCCTATCTCTAAGGGAGAGCCCCGCCACACGGCGGAGGAAACTCATTTCGGCCGCTTGTACCCGTGATCTTATCCTTTCGGTCATGACCCAAAGCTCATGACCATAGGTGAGGATGGGAACGTAGATCGACCGGTAAATTGAGAGCTTTGCCTTCCGGCTCAGCTCCTTCTTCACCACAACGGATCGGTACAACGTCCGCATTACTGAAGACGCCGCACCGATCCGCCTGTCGATCTCACGATCCACTCTTCCCCCACTCGTGAACAAGACTCCTAGGTACTTGAACTCCTCCACTTGGGGCAGGGTCTCCTCCCCAACCCGGAGATGGCACTCCACCCTTTTCCGGGCGAGAACCATGGACTCGGACTTGGAGGTGCTGATTCTCATTCCGGTCGCTTCACACTCGGCTGCGAACCGATCCAGCGAGAGCTGAAGATCCCGGTCAGATGAAGCCATCAGGACCACATCATCTGCAAAAAGCAGAGACCTAATCCTGCGGTTACCAAACCGGAACCCCTCAACGCCTTGACTGCGCCTAGAAATTCTGTCCATAAAAGTTATGAACAGAATCGGTGACAAAGGACAGCCTTGGCGGAGTCCAACCCTCACTGGAAACGTGTTCGACTTACTGCCGGCAATGCGAACCAAGCTCTGGCACTGATCATACAGGGAACGGACCGCCACAATAAGACAGTCCGATACCCCATACTCTCTGAGCACTCCCCACAGGACATCCCGGGGGACACGGTCGAATGCCTTCTCCAAGTCCACAAAGCACATGTAGACTGGTTGGGCAAACTCCCATGCACCCTCAAGAACCCTGCCGAGAGTATAGAGCTGGTCCACAGTTCCACGACCAGGACGAAAACCACACTGTTCCTCCTGAATCCGAGGTTCGACTATCCGACTATTTAGCAAGTATTGAGACCCATTTAAATTTAGTTTTTCAGCAACAAGCGGCAAATCTTGTAATTTTTTTTGGTCTCATTTGACACTTTCAAAAGCACTCACTGTTTCGTTGAAACATAGAAAAACAAAAAAGGAAAACAGAATAAAGTTCATTTGTATTTCACATGCGTAACGGTCAATTGTGCAAATTAGACAATGGACCCTCAACCTACCGCCACAAATATACTGCAGTCTTGTGACTGTGGGAAACACTAAATATTGTCGTTTTATTTGCAGAAGTAGTTTGGAAAATACCCTAATTCCTCTGTCACCAGGTTGTCCGTGTGGTCCTTCTTCCCCCTGTGACAGACAAATCTAGTTTACTAGGTTGTGAACGCCACGTTAAAATGTTTGGAGCAGACCCTTACTGCACCTTAATCCCTTGTTCTCCTTTACGTCCATGTTCCCCCTAAACACAAGTCAACATGGTTTATTGCATTGAAAAAGTCATCTCTGATGAACATTTAGTTCAATTATTTTTTTATTTTTTTTAAATAGTAAGAAACGAAACTTCCAAATGAAACCACCTCTTGTGATTTACTTACATCTTTACCTCTTAATCCTGGTTGTCCAGGATTTCCCGGTGACCCAATATCACCCTTGTCACCTTTAAAGCCGTCCTGTCCCTGAGCAGAAATCATTAAATGATGTTGTTTTGTACACACTGATATTAGGAGGTTTCATGTTACCTTTGGTCCTGGTTTTCCAGATAAACCCACATTTCCCTATGAAAGATAGGATTAATATACAGTATATAAATGCAGCAAAATATGGATGATTTATTGAGGGACTCACTCTCTCCCCGTTCTCTCCCTTTGGTCCACTCTGCCCTGGAATCCCAAAACCTGGATTTCCCTGCATACATAAATTAAACCAGAGCTGCAGATTTGAACAATAATGAACAGCGACTTAAAAACCCCCCCCAAAAAAACCTTTTCTCCTTTGTCTCCTTGTCCACCCTTTATTCCCTGAGGTCCTGAAGGACCGACTGGACCGACGTCTCCCTGCAGGACGGGAAGTGTGCCACACATCAATTGGCGACTATGGTCATTGGGGAAAACGGCGGAAGACATTTTGAAACAGCAAATGGTCTTTCCTTGAAACGGCTCCAAGGCTCAGTGAGTCATTCAGCAAAAGCTAATGAGGGGAAGTCTTAATTGTGTTTGATAGGCGCACCCAGAGGAGTGCGAGAAGAGCCGTAACAAGATAAATGACAAGGTTCTCAAACAATAACTTCAGTTGACTAGTTCATCTTGATACAATTAAGTGTGGCCATAAACAACATAACAGGAAGTGCTCACCCGAACGCCCTTTTTTCCAGCGGGTCCAATAATCTGTTGTGATAAAACAACATAGAATATTTAAGACCTGATCTAACAAAGGTTTGTGTGTACTAAAAGACATGCAAACTTCAAAGCGCCAAGTCGTGCACCTCTTCTTTGCTCAATATCTTAAATGAGCAAAAATATCGAGCGCAATCCATCTCTCAGTCATGTACATGCAGAATATATGCAAATCGTTACAATTCTCACAATAATAGGAGGTGAAGATGCCAATACCGTCATTTAGCGCTCACAATGTGAGTTTGTAAGCCTGAAACTGTTTTGTGCATTTGGAAAGTACGTGCAAACTGGCTCGGTTGTCGACAAATGACTGCACCACACTAAGAAGGAAACAACCGCTGCAGTATGACAATTGCTCATGTCGACATATTTCTGTCAGAAATTAAAATATCAGACATTACACTCGTCCAGCAATTCCATCTTTGAGTTGATTAAATAAGTTAAGAGAGGAGACACCCAAAACTATGGCATTTTTTTTAATAGCGTTTGTTTTTTCATATAGTAGATACACACTATATTGCCAAAAGTATTTAGCCACCCATCCAAATTATGAGAATCAGGTGCCCTAATCACTTCACCCGGCCACAGGTGTATAAAATCAAGCACTTAAGCATGGAGACTGTTTCTACAAACATTTGTGAAAGAATGGGCTGCTCTCGGGAGCTGTCATATCCAGCGTGCAACTGTTTTAGGATGCCACCTGTGCAACAAATCCAGTCGTGAAATTTCCTGTCTCCTAAATATGCAGGGTTTGGAGGTTGCCAGGAGAACGGTACATTTCGGACTGCATTGGGCCGAATGTGAAAATTGGTGGAGGAGGAATTATGGTGTGGGGTTGTTGTTCAGGAGTTGGGCTTGGCCCCTTAGTTCCAGTGAAAGGAACTTTGAATGCTCCAAGATACCACAGTTCAATGCTTCCAACCTTGTGGGAACAGTTTGGAGTGGGCCTCTTCCTCTTCCAACATGACTGTGCACCAGTGCACAAAGCAAGGTCCGTAAAGACATGGATGACATAGTCTGGTGTGGATGAACTTGACTGGCCTGCACAGAGTCCTGACCTGAACCCGATAGAACACTTTTGGGATGAATTAAAACGGAGACTGAGAGCCAGGCCTTCTCGATCAACACCAGTGCGTGACCTCACCAATGGAAGAATGGTCAAAAATTCCTATAAACACACATTTCGCATACTTGTGGACAGCCTTCCCAGAAGAGTTGAGGCTGTAATAGCTGCAAAAGGGGGACCAACATCATATTGAACCCTAAGGGTTTGGAATGGGATGGCACTTCAAATTCATATGTGAGTCAAGGCAGGTGGCCAAATACTTTTGGCAATATAGTGTACGTTTGTATTATTAAAATATCTCGTATATGAAAACAGTTCTTGCAACGTGTATTTTCTTTAACCTGGATCTTTCCAGTGCACAATCGAATCTTGAGCGTGCTAAAAGTAGGTTGCGCTGCAGTTTTGCAGAAATGATAGCATAGATTATAGTTGTGTGCTGTTTGCTTCAGGAAATCATAGACCACCACAAGTTTTAACATAACGTGAATGTGGAAGGAAATCAGTGTCTACCTGGTAACAGCCCGTGTTCTGACGAATCGAGCTGCTTTGTCAAATAGAGCTACCCAACGCTACTGAGCATGCACATTCATGGGCATCAATGCTGAAGTTTTGCTTGAAACAAATCAAAAATACCACTCGTGCTACAAGTAATTATTTAAAATTATATTTCTTTCATTGTGTTTTCTGGCCAGAGGTCAGGTTTAGTGTACTAAAACATGCGCAAACCTGGTAGCACATGGAAAGCTGATGTACTTAACGTGTGTCAACATTTTGGCCGGTTAGAAATAAGAAAATATTACATAATATTTAGCAACATAATTTTTTGATCATATAGCTGTTAGAGGTCTTTAAGGGCATCTGCCCTTTATTTGAATTTTGCCTATCCCTCACAATCATTATGAAAGACATGACGACAGATGTATTCTTTTTAAAATACATTGTAACTCGTAAGTAAACATAAATAAAATTCTGCTAGCAGTGGAGCCAATGGAAAGTCCTCTATTTTGCCCATAAAACCAAATAAATAACCATCCAAAAAGCGCCAACTATAGTCCATTTACATTTTGTGACTTGAATACTAACCAAACATTAGTGATATTATTATAAGCTTGAACACAGATTAACTATTTAAAGCGGCGCGATGATCACAAACTTGAGTGCCAATGTTGACATGATCGACTGATCAGCTGCTTCCTTGCTTGTCAAATTTTATTATAAACCAGGGGTCGCCAACCCGTTCAATCAGTCAATCAATGTTTATTTATATAGCCCTAAATCAGAAGTGCCTCAAAGGGCTGCACAAACCACAGCGACATCCTCGGTAGGGCCCACATAAGAGCAAGGAAAAACTCGCCCCAGTGGGACGTCGACAATGATGACTATGAGAAACCTTGGAGAGGACCGCATATATGGGCAAATCCCCCCCCCCGCCCCCCAGGGGACCGAAAGCAATGGATTTCGAGCAGATCCAACATGATATTATGAAAGTCCAATCCATAGTGGATCTAATGTAACCGTGAGAATCAAGTCCAAAGTGGATCCAATATAGTAGCAAGAGTCCCATCCAAGGTTGAGCCAGCAGGAAACCATCCCAAGCGGAGGCGAATCAGCAGCGCAGAGATGTCCCCAACCTATACAAAGGCGAGCGGTCCATCCTGGGTCCCGACTCTGGACAGCTAGTACTGCATCCATGGCCACCGGAAGGGGGGGGGGGACATAGGAGAGAAAGAAAAGAAACGGCAGATCAACTGGTCTAAAAAGGGGGTCTATTTAAAGGCTAGAGTATACAAATGAGTTTTAAGATGAGACTTAAATGCTTCTACTGAGGTAGCATCTCGAACTGGAGTACTGGAGCCCAAATGGAAAATGCTCTATAGCCCGCAGACTTTTTGGGGGCTCTGGGAATCACTAATAAGCCGTTGATAGCTATCTACCAGTCGATCTTTGGGACTATGGGCAATCCTGAAAATATTAGGAAACCATTTTTATTCATATGACATCAGAGACAACCCACCCGGAGAATGACCAACAGACCTGCCATCAGGCAAGCATTTTAACCACTGAACAACATCTCTCTTTAGCCTCTTATCCAGGAGCTTTCAACACCATCCCCTGTCACCTGAGAACGGCCGCACACACCCGCTCGTCTCGCAGACGCGCTTTCATGTCATGCTCAAAAATCATCGAGATGCAACAATGCATTAAAGCTGATGGTTGTAATGAATTGAACATTTTCTAGCATCCAACATCAGACAAGTCTTACCTCAAACATGACTATCATTGCTCGCCTGCGACAGGAAGCAAACAAGCCAAATACTGGAGTCTGTGAACATTGCTCCAAAGTACGAATTTTGTGTTGATTCATTGTGCATACAAAACCAAACATTGGGATGTGCAAAGGCGGTAGTATATGATGAAACAGGGCGGCAGCTAAAGATGGACTTCCCTGTTCATCCCCTATTTATCACACAGAAAAAAAATGCAAGGTAAACAGCTGATTTTACTACTTCCTGTGCTGACGTAGGTTGACTCCCGCCCCATATGTGACCATAGGATGAACAAATACACTACGGTACTACGACTATAATAGCAATAAAAAGTTTGCTTCTCGGGGAGGGGTGCCCAAATTGGCCATAAAAAAACACATAGCTGACGCAGGGTCGCCTGTTGCTTTGGTTTTTGGCTGAGACCAGGGATCTTGGGCTCTAAAATATTTTTGGACCACTGTTCTGGATCATAAATCATGCCTCTCACCAAGATAACAAAAGGACAAGAACCATTCCGAACAGTTGGTACACTACGACAGCTAATTTAGGTCCGAAAATGGCAAGAATGACACAAAAATATCCCTGATTACGCCCCTTTTTCTTATCGAAGATTTTGAGTCGTATTTTATCTAAATGGGAATATCCAAGTAGTCAACATCCTAATGACAGCAGACCTTGTACAGTAAGTGATGTTTTCTTATGTTTGTTGGCTCTCATAAATATAAAGACTGCAGTGAGCAGTAAGTAGTGATGTAGTTAAAAAAAAAGCAAATGTGATGCATTTTTTAACTTAATGCGGCGCATTTGCTTAAAATTAACAAAATATGTAAATAATAAATATCATAAATGTGCCCGTTATTACATTACATATATACTTACATTGTGTATATAAAACCACAATGGAGGTGTTTAAATGTTTTTTTTTAATAGCTTTACAGGCTGAATAGAGCGGCTCCATTGTAAGTGAAATTTAAAAAAATACATCTATCATCATGTAATAATGATTGTGAACAATAGGCAAAATTCCAAAAAAAAGTAATGTTCCCCTTTAAGTGGCTGATTAAAACAAATTAAATTGATGTATGTTGTTTTTTTTATTACGTTTGTTTTTTCACATACAATGTATATTATTACAATATTTCTTATATGAGAAAAAAGGTCTTTAAGTATGCATTTTTTGCATCTTGAGCGGAGTAAGTGCAGCCTCTCTCCAATAAGGGCACCCTTAATGGTAGCATTTTTTCAAAACGTGGTTTCAATGTAGATGCACTGCACGACTGCTTCTAAAATGCCCATAAAAAGTGGTACATGTGTATTGCTTACATAGCAGAACGCGTGATAAAATGTGCAGTAAATGAGTGTCTTTGCGGTGATGTCTTCTCGTGTAGTACATGCAAAGTCCTCATTTAAATAGGGCGGTCGGCACCACTTGCACATAGAGTTAGTAAATCGCACACAACACACCCACTGTTTACTGCGTGGTATTTGGATCTTAGTAAATGAGGCCCGCACAGCATTAAAAAGTTAACATTTTATATTAATGTATATCAACGAACAGTAAGCCAAGCATGTAGACAATTACAGCGTGAGGAAGCGCAAATAATGTTAGTTTACTGTTGCGATCCGCTTTTCGGTTCTCCACATATTATTGTTTATTGTTCCAGTTTTTGTATCACTCCGTCGTTCCACCTGTTCAGTTCTTGTTTTGTCCGTTTCCATGGTTTCTCATTGATTTCACCTGCTACTCACGGTCCCGCACACCTGTTACTGTTAATCATCTTCCCTATATAAGCCTGCCCTTTTTGTTGTTCAGTCTGGGACCCAAGTTTGCTTTTCATGCAACGGTACGTCTGCTATTTAGTTGGCTTTCACGCAACTATTTTCGACTGCTCTTCGCTACATGTTTATTCACGCTAGCGTTCACGCTACGCACTTTTATTCTTGCGGGCTTACATGCTACGCATTTGTTTTATTCCAGCTCTCATGCTGATGATTTGTTTTTCCCTTTTGTGTGCCTTCATGTCAGTTTAGTTTGTTTATTTGTATATCATAGCTTTAATGCTAGCGTCCTTTGTCTGTTTTTCTACTAGCTCCAGTGTTTTTGTTATCTAGCTCCTTTTGTTATTTAAATAAATTCATTTAATATTACCTTTGCTGTGTTCACGTTTGACGTATCCACGAAGGGACAATTTTGGCATTACTATGCCACACAGGCTTAACAGTTTACATTTTCATTTTTATCACTGTTGTTTAAACAGGGATAGCTACTGGTGGCAGTTTTTGGCAAAGTAGTTCGATTGGACAGAACACCTGTAGTACATGCAAAATACTTTTTAATATTCTCGTATTTGGGATCTTAGATCAGGCTCTTAGTGCTGATATGCTGGAGAAAAACGTCAAAATACTCGTCTTACACCCTTGGCGGGGTCTCCGGGGGCTCCCCTGGGACCTTCATCTCCCTTTAACCCAAGTGGTCCTGTTGGCCCCTGTGGAAAATAAAGGACATAAAGCTTTTGCATCCCCAAGAACCCTGTGAAATAGCAGCAAAGGTAGTTAATTTTACTGTTATCTGTTAATGTAGACTTTTTGAATAGGGTATAAAAAACAAGATAAGTGCCACAATGGCGACCTTTGTGATGAACAAGAGGGCGGGGTGGGGCTGAGTGTGTCTGCGTCAAATTAAAATCAGTCATGCAGGACAAAATGTGCCATTTATGAAAGACACCCATTGAAGCTTCGGCGATTAGGCTCACAATCAAGTGTAATCACCTGCATCTCTGTGACAAGCTCTAATTTAAGAGACGGGAACAGTGTGCCAACGTGTCAAAGGAACAGCCATAACAATAACCAGATATTCCTGTCCAATTCTTAGTGCTTTTGCCAAATATAAATACAAGATCACACTCACTGTGGGTCCTTGCGGTCCAATGGGTCCTCTCACTCCTTGTCCCCCCTAAAAAGAGGACATTTGCCCATTTAAAACCTGAAAGGCTCCACACTTTCACTTAGCATCCACTGCCTTAAGGATGTTAACATGGTATTGTCCCTTAATCAAATTATTCAGGACCTCTGTGTATTTGTAATGGACTGTGAAGATGTGTGTGTGTGTGTGTGTGTGTGTGTGTGTGTGTGTGTGTGTGTGTGTGTGTGTGTGTGTGTGTGTGTGTGTGTGTGTGTGTGTGTGTGTGTGTGTGTGTGTGTGTGTGTGCGTGTGCGTGCGTGAGTGCGTGCGTGAATTTTAGCTCACCTTGTCACCTTGCTCCCCTTTGAAACCCTTTTTTCCCTGCAGACAACATGAATAGTTGGCATGGCTAATTTTCAAAAACCATTAGGCCGCAGTTACTCAGTTTAATCTCGTTAGCAGTTTAGCGAGGGAAAGTCAGGGTAGAATATGCGAGACTAAAAGGAATCAGCAACAGTAATGACATACCCGAGGTCCAATGGCTCCTTGGACGCCTTGTTCTCCAAGTTCACCCTGGTGAGATAGATAGAGGCTGCAAAACACTGTCACTGAAATAAATTCAAAACAATGTTGAGCACCTTTGCACCAACTGGTCCTGCGACACCCACATTTCCCTGTAAAACAAAGTTTTAAATGATGAAAGGAGCATTTACGTTATTATAGTCTTATAACACAGTACTACTGTGTAGTACTGTGTAGTACTCAGTTGTGTACTACACAGTACTACACAGTACTAAGGACGGCGTGGCGAAGTTGGTAGAGTGGCTGTACCAGCAATCTGAGGGTTACTGGTTCAATCCCCACCTTCTACCATCCTAGTCACTAGTACCAGGCTAGCCCAAAGAGGTGCGCTCACCCGTCTTAAACCCAAAAGTGATGTTTTGAAAAAGACTGTAATGTATCGGGCAATCACTTACTGGAACAGACTTCCACAATATCTGCTATCAATCACCAGCATAGTGGGCTTTAAGAATAAACTAAAAGGAGAAGTATTGCGTAAAGAGATTATTTTAGATTGTACCTAATGTCATGACTGTTTTTATTGACTATTGAGTATTTTATTGATTATGGGATAAGCAGCAGAAAATTGGTGGATGATACTTTTTCGTCACTTATTGTTTGTCTTTGGTACACTAATGTGTTTTAGGCCATTGGTTCTTTGTTTTATTTTTGCAAAAATGTATACAGTATATCTATTTTTATATTGCTATTTTTATCTTTGGTATAAAAATTATGTAACAACATCTATTAGTATTTTTTGGTTCTTTGTTGTTGCTATTTTTGTATTATGACAATTTATTATTGGATCATGTTGTACTGCATTTTAATCGTTTGTTCTGTGGTTGTGTGATGTTTTTTGCCTGGACCCCAGGAAGAATAGTCTCCACTGCGGTGTAGACTAATGGGGATCCTTAATAAACTAAATAAACTAAATAAATAAACTTCCGTTGTGTCCTTGGGCAAGACACTTCACCCTTGCTCTTGATGGGCCCTGGTGAGCGCCTTGCATGGCAGCTCCCGCCATCAGTGTGTGAATGTGTGTGTGAATAGGCGAATGTGGAAATACTGTCAAAGCGCTTTGGGTTCCTTAAAGGGGAACATTATCACAATTTCTGAAGGGTTAAAACCAATAAAAATCAGTTCTCAGTGGCTTGTTTTATTTTTTGAAGTTTTTCTCAAAATTTTACCCATCACGCAATATCGTGAAAAACGGCTTCAAAGTGCCTGATTTAACCGCCGTTATATCCACCCGTCTATTGTCCTGTGACGTCACTGCGTGAAGCCACCAAAAAAAAAAACTTGGTGGATAGCACAGAAAGGTATAGCATAGTAGCTCGGATTCAGACTCGGATTTCAGCGCCGTAAGCGATTCAACAGATTACGCATGTATTGAAACGAATGGTTGGAGTATGGAGGCAGGTACCGAAAACGAAATCAAAGAAGAAACAGAAGCTTTTGAGCCGTATCACGACAGACAGCGGCACGGGAGGAAGCGTGGACGAATTCGGCAATCGCCTTCTAACCAATGATTGGTATGTGTTTGTTTGGCATTAAATGTGGGTGGCGGGAAAGGCTGGATGCAAATATAGCTACAAATGAGGAATAGTGATCCAATATGTACATACAGCTAGCCTAAATAGCATGTTAGCTTCGATTAGCTTGCAGTCATGCCGTGACCAAATATGTCTGATTAGCACACTCCACATACAACAAAGCTCACCTTTGTGATTTCGTTGACTTTATTGTTGGAAATGTATCTGCTTTGAGTGTCGCAGAATATCCACACATTCTTGCCATCTCTGTCGTAGCATAGCTGTCGTTGGTACAGTGTGCAGAACAAACGAGGGACTTTCGCATCTTTTGGCCACTGGTGCAACTTGAATCCGTCCCTGATCGTGTTGTTACACCCTCCGACAACACACCGACGAGGCATAATGTCTCCAAGGTACGGAAAACAGTCGAAAAAATGGACAAAAACAGAGCTGATTTGACTTGGTGTGTGTAATGTGTTTGAGAAAATGGCGGATTGCTTCATGTTGTGACGTCACGGGTGAAGGTCATTGCTCCGACAGGTGAACAATTCAAAGGCGTTTAAATCGCCAAATTCACCCTTTTAGAGTTCGGAAATCGGTTACAAAAACATATGGTCTTTTTTCTGCAACATCAAGGTATATATTGACGCATACATAGGTCTGGTGATAATGTTCCCCTTTAAAAAAGGGGGGTAGAAAAGCGCTATACAAGTACAACCCATTTACTATTTACCATTACTATATGATCGCAATCTACCACACAAATATGTCCCCATTAGTCTATATGTGTGTCACACCATGTTCTGAATGACCCAAATAATGGCGTACCTTCTCTCCTGGTTCTCCGCGAGGACCCACAGCACCATAAATGCCCACGCCATCTACACCCTGCATAAGTTGACATTCTTTAGAGAGAGCGGTCACATCCTGACATATCAAATGTAGATATCTCTTGAGAGTCACCACCTTCTCGCCTTTTTGACCCGGTGCGCCATCAATGCCCACAGGACCGGGCAAGCCTGCGAAACCCTTAAGTGTCGCGGTCGTTATGTGGGAAACACAAAAAAAAAAAAAGACAAGAAAATATTCACATTTTCCATATGTTAGTGGTCTTTCTATTCCTCTGTGGACTTACATCTTCTCCTGTTTCGCCCTTTTCACCCGGCGCACCGCGTAAACCCTGTGAAATGGATAGAACACATACACAAATAGTATAAATGATCATATATAGTTTTCATGCACATCACTTTAAGAATTAGTTTTCCAATAAATTTTCGCCCAAAAAATGCCAGTTTTTGTGATTTGTGTGTAAAAAAAATGGTCTGGTTCCGCATAATGGAGTACTTCAACCAGGGGTGTCAAACTCATTTTAGCTCAGGAGCCGCATAGAGGAAAATCTGTGAACATGCGGGCCGGACTATTAAAATCACGGTATTAAAAGTAAAAAATAAAGACAACTTCAGATTGTTTTCTTTGTCTTACTTTTGCCAAAAATAGAACAAACACATTATGAAAATATTTCAATACAAATATAGGAAAAAAATACCGGCAGCGGTAAAGTTTAGCTCAATGAAGGACATAATGAATGTTTTTCGCATAAAAATGTGTTTTCTTTTGTATTATTTATTTTTTTATGAATTAAGTGAAGTGAAGTGAATTATATTTATATAGTGCTTTTCTCTAGTGACTCAAAGCGCTTTACATAGTGAAACCCAATATTTAAGTTACATTTAAACCAGTGGGGGTGGCACTGGGAGCAGGTGGGTAAAGTGTCTTGCCCAAGGACACAACGGCAGTGACTAGGATGGCAGAAGCGGGAATCGAACTTGCAACCCTCAAGTTGCTGGCACGGCTGCTCTACCAACCGAGCTATGCCGTAAGATTTATGACAACCTTTTTCCAAAACACCATATAGAATGTGCGATATAACAGGATAATGCGTACATTTATCATTTGTTTTTAAAACGGTTACAAACAAATGGGACCCCATTTTTATAACTTGATGGGAGTCCCTGGGACCCCATTTTGAAAATTCCTACCAGGAATTCCCCTGACAGTTTGTCTATGTTTTAGTTTTTTCCTCTGCATTTGTCTGTTTCTTCTGTGTTTAGTATTTCCTGTTGTTAGTTCCTGTCTAGTGCTCTTATTTTGGTTCAGCTTCCTGTTTGTCTCCCTGTGTCCTGTTTTCACTCAGCTGCGGTTGATTGACATCAGGTGTGACCAGATGCCAATCGGCCAGCTCCTATTTTACCTGCTTTGTTCCTCCAGTCAGTGCTGGATCATTGTATTGTATTGTCATTCGGACGTGTATTGTCGTTGCCACATGTCACTCTTGTCGTGCTACCTGTCATGTCGTTTTGTTACAGCTACTACCTGTCGTGCTACATTTTGTCCTGGTCGTCGTAGCGGTAAGCTGTTTCTGTTAGCTTCCATGATAAAGTTCCTTTTTGTTTTCTAGCTTCCAGTGCTAGCTCCCTTGGTTTGTTATTCCGCCCACGTGCGTGCTTTTTGTTTGTTCTTGTTTAGTTTTAATTAAATCATGTTTTCATATTCTATGCCTGCCTCCATCTCTGCATCTTGGGGTTCATCAACAACAAATAAACCTGACAACACTGATAGAGTACTGGTGCATGCAAAACAGCAGCAGACAGCTGCGGCCTGTGGGCCGGTTCTAACACCAATCAAATATCATCCCAGAGGCCATAGATAATTCAATCCGGCCAGCGGGCCTTGATTTTGACACCCCTGAATTAAATAAAGAATCTCTCCAATGGTTACTCAGTTTGTTGTTTTTTATGACGTATGATCGCAAAATAGGCCACCATCGGTCCGGAGCATGTTGCAAAATTGAACTGAAGAAAGAAATCAAAGTACAAAGGTTGCGTCTGTGTGGCTCCAACCCCTCCTCCCCTCCTCTCCTTCCCCTACGTTGATTCATGTCTTTGCGAACAAGCGTTTTCTATAAAAACTTATCTTGCCGATTGTATTGTACCATATGTCCCGGCAAGAAATCTGCGTTCAAAGGACTCCGGCTTATTAGTGATTCCCAGAGCCCCAAAAAAGTTTACGGGCTATAGAGCGTTTTCTATTCGGGCTCCAGTACTCTGGAATGCCCTCGAGATGCTGCCTCAGTAGATGCATTTAAGTTTCATATTAAAACTCATTTGTATACTCTGGCCTTTAAATGGACCTCTTTTTAGACCAGTTGATCTGCCGTTTATTTTCTTTTTCTCCTCTGCCCCCCTCTCCCTTATGGAGGGGGGGTGGGAGGGACACAGGTCCGGTGGCCATGGATGAAGTACAAACTGTCCAGAGTCGGGACCCAGGATGGACTGCTCGCCTGTGTATCGGTTGGGGACATCTCTGCGCTGCTGATCAGCCTCCGCTTGGGATGGTTTCCCATTGGATCGACTATGGACTGGACTCTCATCGTTATGATGGATCCACTATGGACTGGACTTTCACAACATCATGTTGGACCCGCTCGACATCCATTGCTTTTGGTCTCACATATGCCGTCCTCTCCAAGGTTTCTCATAGTCACTGTCACCGACGTCCCACTGGGGTGAGTTTTTCCTTGCCCTTATGTGGGCTGTGTACCGAGGATGTCGTTGTGGTTTGTGCAGCCCTTTGAGACACTTGTGATTTAGGACTATATAAATACACATTGATTGAATAAGGATTTTACTGCTTTTTTGTGTGATTCGTGTGGTTTAAAATGCCTGAATTTGCAACAGGTTTTTCCAGAAAGTTACAGCAAAAGTTGCAATGTTTTCAGGCTTTTTTTTTATTCAATGACATGGAATCGTCTGATTTATGAATTTGTTAACAATGCTTTAAATGTTCCTCGGACCTTAACCTCAAAAATCACAGAATTGCAACAAATATTGGAAAACAAATACAGTATTGATGCTTTACCTGTTTTTTTTATTACCACCCAGACTTAAAAGTAGACACTCGATGAAAAGCACATACTCAGAGATCATTGTTGAAATAATGTAATGTTTTAATTCATTGTAAGTAATAATTTAAATAACTAATTCATAGTTAAGGTTGATTGTTTGTTACACAGTGCCCCAGTTATCTTGTATTTCTCCCACGTGGCTTTTCTCTGTGTAGAATCTGTGTTGGCTATGACTCCTTTTCTGGGCACTCAATGAGTAATTGTTGCTAGTTGCAGTTTTTCCAATAATGCTCCACCACAGTGTATATGTTTCTTTTACTGTTTATTCATAGCTGTATGTAGAAGTGGCTGGTTGTATCCGCTGCTTTAATGTCTTTAATGTCCTTTGTCTTCTTTGATGTTTGATGTTTCCCTCTTACACATTTGAGAGGGATGTGTACTATGGCTATGAGTTGTTGTTTTTTTCCCTTGGCCTCAGTCTGGACCCCCTCTCCAGGGCTCAGGCTTAGACCGATTTTTTAATTATATTTTATTTTATTTTAATCTTCTATTTTTTTTCTCCCATTCCCCCCACTTGTTTACCTGTGTTTCACCTTTTTTGTAAGGGGTGCTGGAAGCCGGCAGACCCGTCAGCGATCCTGTTCTGTCTCCCCGTAACGTTTGTCTGATCTTGAATGGGATTGTGCTGAAAATTTTAATTTTCCTGAAGGAACTCTCCTGAAGGAATAAATAAAGTACTATCTAAGCTAATCTCTAATCTTTTGTTCCGTCCCTATTTAAGTGGCTTTCTGCACTTTTATGGTTTTACCTTGCATTTTTTTCCACTTCTTGCGAGTGCGCTTTTTGTTGTTGGAACCTTCTTATAGTTTTTTTTTTATGCCGTCTCTCTCTGCTTTGGGGTCCTACTCATAACATCAGCATTGCAAATGAAAATATCTTCTAAAATTTGTAGAGCTTTTTCATTTCGGGCTCCAGTACTCTGGAATGCCCTCCCGGTAACAGTTCGAGATGCCACCTCAGTAGAAGCATTTAAGTCTCACCTTAAAACTCATTTGTATACTCTAGCCTTTAAATAGACTCCCTTTTTAGACCAGTTGATCTGCCGTTTCTTTTCTTTTTCTTCTATGTCCCACTCTCTTTTGTGGAGGGAGTCCGGTCCGATCCGGTGGCCATGTACTGCTCGCCTGTGTATCGGCTGGGGACATCTCTGCGCTGCTGATCAGCCTCCGCTTGGGATGGTTTCCTGCTGGCTCCGCTGTGAACGGGACTCTCGCTGCTGTGTTGGATCCGCTTTGGACTGGACTCTCGCGACTGTGTTGGATCCATTATGGATTGATCTTTCACAGTATCATGTTCTCATATGTTCTCATAGTCATCAGTATCATCAGTATCACAGTATCATGTTCTCATAGTCATCATTGTCACCGACGTCCCACTGGGTCATTATCGTCACCGATGTCCCACTGGGTGTGAGTTTTCCTTGCCCTTATGTGGGCCTACCGAGGATGTCGTAGTGGTTTGTGCAGCCCTTTGAGACACTAGTGATTTAGGGCTATATAAGTAAACATTGATTGATTGATTGATTGAATTGGCTTGTATATGAAACAAATATATAAAAACATGTAAACTAAAATGTATAAGTTTATACACTATATTACCCAGAAGGCTCAGCATTGTAGACAGGAAGAGAGAGTAGGTCGGAGTTACCCTGGTGGACGACAATGGTGCCTTTTGATCAATAAATAGTTGATATATTGTTAGACGTTGTCGTTCCCTCTTTGTCCAAACAAGAAACAAGTTTTGAATAGAGACTTGACACTCGCCTTCGAACGCCGCTCAGAAACAATATCGATTGGGAAAACGGAGCTAATTGGCCAAAATGTGCAAGAAAGTTGTGGGCTTTGTGCTCTTGTTTACCCCTTGCGTTCTTGATATTTCTCTCATATGTATTTTGCCTTTTGGGTTGGGTCCTTTGGGAAATGCGCAACAAGGACTGGCCTTTTTCGTGGCATCTGCACTGCCTTGTGGTGCTTTTTTGTGAACCTTTGAATCTGCCTTGTGGAGCCGTGGCCATGTTTGCATTGGAGAGCAGCTGCTGGCTCTCTGCCACACTGGAGTTCGCATGGAGAGACCGAAGAAGATGCGGAGGAATTCACCCTTCGGAATGGACGAGCCTCACGGAGCCCTGGCTGAACAAGCATGTTTCAGATATTTCGGTCTTCCGGGACAGATTCTCGATCGTCCGCGCACCTTTGGACATTGGCCGAGAGCTAGTGGGCAGCCTTAGATGGAGAATGTTCTCCTGGTTGCTTTGTTGGATCTGTTCCTGTCTCTGGCTGTGCTGATCCCCCAGCAGATGATGGCGTGGAACAGCGCAATGGCCAGCTGGGTGTATATGGGTGTTGAAATTGTGTTTTTGTTTTGTTTTGCTACGCAATCATATGTCTGCAACATTTATTTGAATTTGCTTTTTTTTGGTGTGTTTTACTTTTGTAGCCGTATGTAGAAATAGCGCCTCTGAAGTGGCAGGTTGCATCAGCTCTGTGCTGCTTTAATGGATTTAATGTATGTCCTTTGTGTTCTTTACTGTTTTCCTCTTGTTTTCTAACCAAGATGGTGCAGATGGCCACCACTCACTGTGCTCTCTTGTAGTCGTTGCGTTTTTCTTTGTTTCTTGCATTGAACTAAGAGAGCACAGTCAACCAAGTCAAATTCCTCGTGTGTTAAACTTACCTGGCCAATTAATCTGATTCTGATTATACATATGATTTATTGTTTGTATTTATTTTGTATTGCCTATGTATGTAAAACTGGAATATTTCTGTATAAAATGTATTGTGTGTTCCTATTTTTGGGTGGGTGGAACAGATTAATTGGATTTACATTATTTATAATGGAAATATGTATTCGGTTTTCGTTCGATTTAGTCTTCCAAACCTTTTTGAACGGATTAAACCGAGGTATCAGTACATGTAAACATCATTATACCTTTTCTCCTGGTTCTCCAGTATCCCCCTGTACAAATCATATGATAAGGATGGATATAATTATTAACAAATAAAAAACAGTTTGTATATATATATATATATATATATATATATATATATATATATATTCATACCTTGACAGATATTCCTGGTGGTCCTGCTGGGCCAGGCAGTCCTGGGACTCCAATGAACCCTGGTATACCAGGGGGCCCCTGAGGACCCTGCCACATAATAGAGTACTTGACCAAAATTCCATCCGGGACCAAAAAAAATCTTTTAAAAGGACTCACTGAGGTTCCTGGTTCCCCTTTTCGCCCCGGGATCAAGTTTACATCCGGGCCTGCTATCACAAAACCAGGTTCTCCCTGTGTGGATTTAAGAAAGACCCATTCTAATGATTGTTCCACTCTAAAAAGATACCAATATCAACAAAATTTAAACATACTCGCTCTCCTCTCTGTCCCTTTGGACCAGTAAGACCAGGAGCACCCTGTCAATATCAGACAAGAACAATTAATATCAATAAAAGTGGAAGTCTGACATCAATATATGCGTTATTTGGTTTGTATTTGACCTTATCGCCTATCACACCAGGGGGTCCCTGATAAAGAAATGCCAAACACAACAACATTAATAGAATCAACTCAAACAATGTCAGTGCGGGCTTGTTCTTTTCCCTATGCAGTTACCCGCTGGCCGCCAGAACCTGGGAGTCCACTTCTTCCAGGCCGTCCAGGCAAGCCGGGAATGCCATCTGTTCCAGAAGGCCCCTATTTAAGTAAAGCAATATGGTGGGGAAAACAGAATAAAACACAGCAATGACACGTTTAACAAGCTTCCGAAATACAAATACAGGAGCATACTTGCCAACCTTGAGACCTTCGATTTAGGGGGGTGGGGGGGTGTGGTCGGTTGTGGAGCAGGGGGCGTGGTTGGGGGCGTGGCTAAGAGTAAAATATTTAATATATATATAATAAATATATATATATATATATATATATATATATATATGAAATACTTGACTTTCAGTGAATTCCAGCTATATATATATATATATATTAGGGGTGGGCAAATTAGTGCGTTAATTACGAGTTAACTCATTAATCTATTAACGCCGACAATTATTTTATCGCACATTTGCGTATGTTATTTACATGCTTTTATTTTGTTAACGCCTTTTCTTAACAAGATGGCGTCGCCCGGATAAGCTTCGGCTTCGAGGGGCTCTTGGTAAAGATGGAACATTTGGCAAAAATACCGGACAATTCTGCAAATTTCATGGCTGGCTTACAGCGTGGTCACTCCGGGATCACTTACGACCGCCAGATAATTCTGAATGTGGATGGATCGGGCCGTTTTGGACTGAATGACGCGTGCTTGCTAGACCGGTTAGCTAGCATGGGAATACTTTTCCGGCTACATCCAGCGGCCTGTGAAGCAGCGCAGTATTTGTGTTGTCTGTCTATTTATGAATAATGCAGACCAGGAGTGTTGGCTGAGTTCTTAACGTTTGCTTTCAGAGCGTGCATATCACAACATACAAGATGCCGTCATGGCGACACACAACCTATACCGGGCTACCGCGCATGCTCGTCACTCCTGTTGCATGCTGGGTAGGGTAGTTCTTTTTTTCCCTGGCTCATAACATCACAATATAGTACCATGTATATGATGCGTTCAGTTTATCAAAGCACCAAGCAAACAATCGGAAAATTCCCATCATATCAATTCCTAGATATGGTCATAATTATTCTAAGTGCACTACGCAGAATAAACACAACATTATTAATATTGCTACCACGGATAATTTGTTTAAAAATTCCCTAAAACAGCCCACTACCTATAATATAGGTTTTTTAAACATAAGATCCCTGATAAAAAAAAATGTTTCTGCTGTTACCTCAGAAATTTCCTGTTCAGATGTTATGATTGTGGCTCAGAGATTTGTATGTAGATTATATTTATTTTCCATAACAAACAGGATAACTTAAATACCCTGGCAGTGGCAATAAGCCTAAATGTTTGTATTTACATTTTTTGAGTTGATTTCCATAAAATATGCTATTTAACTGCTACTGTTTAACAAGGACTGATTTAAATTGTGTTTGCACAACGAATGTTTTGCCGCTTCTGTTCATGTGGGAGAATATTTCAATAAAGGTGCACTACACACTACTTTTGAATTCATTATTGGGCTTTGCGTATGAAATGCAATTAATCGCGATTAATCGGACAAATAGTGCGATTAACTTTGATTAAAATGTTCCTGCAGTCCTGGGTTCAAATCCAGGCTCGGGATCTTTCTGTGTGGAGTTTGCATGTTCTCCCCGTGAATGCGTGGGTTCCCTCCGGGTACTCCGGCTTCCTCCCACTTCCAAAGACATGCACCTGGGGATAGGTTGATTGGCAACACTAAATTGGCCCTAGTGTGTGAATGTGAGTGTGAATGTTGTCTGTCTATCTGTGTTGGCCCTGCGATGAGGTGGCGACTTGTCCAGGGTGTACCCCGCCCTCCGCCCGATTGTAGCTGAGATAGGCGCCAGCGCCCCCCGCGACCCCTAAAGGGAATAAGCGGTAGAAAATGGATCGATATATATATATATATATATATATATATATATAAAAATAAAATAAATACTTGAATTTCAGTGTTCATTTATTTACACATATACACACACATAACACTCATCTACTCATTGTTGAGTTAAGGGTTGAAATGTCCATCTTTGTTGTATTCTCTGTCACTATTTTTCTAACCATATACATGCACAGCAGGACTCTCTGGCAGAGAAGAAGTCTGGCAAAACTCCTGGCCATTATGGACAACACCTCCCACCAACTACACTCGGACCTTGCGGAGAGAATGAGCACGTTCAGTGGAAAGCTCAGACTCCCAAAATGTAACACGGAACGACAAAGGAGGTCCTGCATACCAACTGCACTTAAATGTAGAATATATGTATATTAAATGATAAATGATAAATGGGTTGTACTTGTATAGCGCTTTTCTACCTTCAAGGTACTCAAAGCGCTTTGACACTACTTCCACATTTACCCATTCACACACACATTCACACACTGATGGAGGGAGCTGCCATGCAAGGCGCCAACCAGCACCCATCAGGAGCAAGGGTGAAGTGTCTTGCTCAGGACACAACGGACGTGACGAAGTTGGTACTAGGTGGGATTTGAACCAGGGACCCTCGGGTTGCGCACGGCCACTCTTTCACTGCGCCACGCAATATATAATATATATAATATATTATATATATTATATGATGTATTATTATCATTGTTTATAGTGACCGAACTGTGGTGCTGAATTAAATAATGTACATTCTATTCTACATTCTATTCTTTTCTGTGTAGAGTATATGGCAGTATTGTCCTGTTTAAGAGTGTCACAAGTTCACAACATTGGAGCTGACGGCAGACGAAAATGTGACTGCTGTTGTTGTGTGTTATTACCGGGCTGGGAGGACTTTAATGAAACTGGCTAACAATAAACCCACACAAGAAACCAAGAGCTCGCCCTCGATCATTCTACAGTTATAACGTCATTGGGCAGGCTTGCTCTTTATACTGTGGGAAAGCGGACGTGAAAACAGACTGTCGACACGTCACTCAGGTCCGCTTGGAGCTGGAGGGCTGAATTTGGGGAGAATTTGGGGAGAAAATTTGTCCCGGGAGGTTTTCGGGAGAGGCGCTGAATTTCGGGAATCTCCCGGAAAATCCGGGAGGGTTGGCAAGTATGTACAGGAGTGAAATAAATGTTGAGACATTTAAATGATTCATTGTCAGTCAAACACAGCACATAAATCAGTAATTTGTTTTTACAGTTTGACAGTGTGTACATCTTACCTTTTCTCCCTTCTCTCCCTTGGAGGAGGTAAACGGATCATATTGTCCGGGACTTTGCCTAAATTTCTTAACGGAAAATAAAACAACAAAAATTATCTCAGGAAACTACAAATGTTCAAAGAGAGGAACTGAAATCTTTGATGAACATACCAGACCTCCAAGCCCTGAACCGCTTCCCTGAAAATGTGGATGTTGTCATGAATGTTCCATTGTACCGACATTTTAAACATTTTTAGGTAATATTAAAAAATCACCTTTTCTCCTTTCTGTCCCTGGAAAAAGAAAAGATGAGAGTTCATATGACGTTTTTATGCTTTGTGATTTATGTGTAATACACTAAATCCCCACTATTCGCCAGTGTTACAGTCTGAGACCACTCGCAAACGGCGAAAAAAAACAAAACGGAAGTATATGAGACGGCCATTGACTCAATGTTTTATTATTTACTCAATTAGTGCGGTATCCAGGCACCACAGTTCCCTACACAAGCTGACTCCTCCCCCGCCAAACCCTCCTGCGAGCATATGGCTGACTTCTCTGATTTTGAATAAAATGTTAGAGGACAAGGTCAAAATAAAGGGTATTGCAATAACTTAAAGGGGAACTGCACTTTTTTTGTAATTTTGCCTATGATTCATATTTTTTATGACAGACAAGAAGGCATATGTTTTTTTAATGCATTCTATTTCGTAAATAAATGTAAAAGGCAATGGGAGGTAGTCTATTCCGCCAATAAAGCCCTCTGAATAACGGTTCAAAAACTGCCAACAATACATCATTTACATTTTGTGACTTGAATATTAACCAAATATGAGCGATATTGTTATTATAAGCGCTAACATTGTCACAGAGACTTATAACTTCCTTAAATACTTATGTGTATACTCTATAAAACGTTGATGCATGTTGGATGTTTTTAAGCGTTTTATTGGAGGAAGAGAGCGATATCACGCCCAATTTCTCACCCCCTACAAAAACCTTCCCCCCGGAAGACATTTGGCGTGACAGACCCTCTAATGCCTGCAGGACCCCAATGAGTGTGGAAGGACCTTAAAGCAGCCCACACAGCTGCCTGTTTTAAAAGCATTATAATTGGCTGATTGTCATTGGTGAAATATAACGGTAAGGAAAAAATATTAGCATTCCAGCATGTTAACCTTTCAAGCTATTTTTGCTTCGCTAATTTTGCAGCTGTAACCCTTAAGAGTCATATAACTTGCTTAAAGCAACCCACACAGCTGCCTGTTTTTAAAGCATTATAATTGGCTGATTGTCCATTTTTTTCCATCCATTTCTACCGCTTATTCCCTTTCGGGGTCACGAGGGGCGCTGGCGCCTATCTCAGCTACAATCGGGCGGAAGGCGGAGTACACCCTGGACAAGTCGCCACCTCATCGCAGGGCCAACACAGATAGACAGACAATACTCACACTCACATTCACACACTAGGGCCAATTTAGTGTTGCCAATCAATTTATCCCAAGGTGCATGTCTTTGGAGGTGGGAGGAAGCCGGAGTACCCGGAGGGAACCCACGCATTCATGGGGAGAACATGCAAACTGCCACACAGAAAGATCCCGAGCCTGGATTTGAACCCAGGACTGCAGGACCTCCGTATTGTGAGGCAGACGCACTAACCCCTCTGCCACCGTGAAGCCCTGACTGATTGTCATTGGTGAAAAATAACTGTAAGGAAAAAATATTAGCATTACAGCATGCTAACCTTTCAAGCTATTTTTGCTTCGCTAATTTTGCAGCTGTAACCCTTAAGAGTCATATAACTTGCTTAAAGCAACCCACACAGCTGCCTGTTTTTAAAGCATTATAATTGGCTGATTGTCATTGGTGAAAAATAACTGTAAGGAAAAAATATTAGCATTACAGCATGCTAACATTTCAAGCTATTTTTGCTTCGCTAATTTTGTATCTGAAACCCTTAAGAGTCACATAACATGGTATTATCACGCCCTCATTGGGGTCCTTCAGGCATTAAAGGGTCTGTCACGCCAAATGTCTTCCGGGGGGAAGGTTTTTGTAGGGGGGAAGAAATTTGGCGTGACAGACTCCATTTTAAGCAGACTAGTATTTACTGGTTAGAATGCAGTAAAAAACTGAAAAACATAAGTGTTCTTGTCATATTTGAATATTGGGCAAAATTCCAGAAATAACTCGCCTTAGATACTGAGCTGATATTTTTTTAATAGGAAATTTAAAAGAGCTGACAATAAAAAAACAAACAAATTTAGCACAGAGGTGGCAAAAGGGTAGAGGGCTTAAGGCACTGTTGACACCGGTGTCATCTGTGCCCTGAAAGTCCCAATCTCAATATTCTTTTCAGTTAAATCGAGAAATTGATATACAGGTACAGACATTTTTTTTTTACACCACTGGGGTTGTTTTTGCATCAATGTGTTTTGATTTTGAATTTCAGAAAAGGTGTACTTGGACGTTGGTTGCAAAACAAAACAAAAATATTGTCTTTCTCAAAATGTAATCCAGTGACAGCAAATACAAGGAGAAACAAGAACAAGATATTACCTTAAATTGAACCTTGGGTCACTCCACAGCCAAGAGGGTGTTGTTTGGATGTGAATGGCCCACATTGCGCAGAAAAAGACTGCTCAGTCAAGTGCTTTTAAGTCCTTCACTTATCTTTTGGTGGGACAAAACGAAATTTTGGTTCGCCGTGTCAAATTTAAAAGCACCAGCAGGGCTGGGCCACCAGAGTCTGATATGTTTTATATTGTTGTTTCTGAGCTGTATGGCAGGACTTGCAACCAGACTGGAATGTTTTAGCAATCTTCCTTGAGTTAAGACGTGAATTCAGTTCTGCACAGACCACTTTTAACAAAACTTTAGACAACAATTTTGAGTTTTGGAATGGCTTCATTATCACATATTTGTAAATTATTACATTTAGGTGTTTTTTTTTTTGGCCTATCTTTGATATGAATTGATTAACGTGGACCCCGACTTAAACAAGTTGAAAAACTTATTCGAGTGTTACCATTTAGTGGTCAATTGTACGGAATATGAACTGAACTGTGCAATCTACTAATAAAAGTATCAATCAATCAATCAATCAAAACAAAGCACAAATGGATTAGTTTCCACAAAAATAAAGAATAAAAGTATGTTTGGATCAAGAAATTTGCATAATCGTGAATACTGAATCGTGAATATGAGGGGATCTGCTGTATTAGCTTGACGGCCCAACCTTAACACATTGGGCGGGGCAAGGAGGCCGAGGTTTAGCCAGCTCGTCTGGGTCATCAGTGGGAGTGTCCAGCTGAGTCAGCTAAAAATAAATAACAATCAAGTGTCACTGAATGTATTAAAAACATTTTTTTTAAATGTTTACCTTCTCATCCTCATGTAGTTTGAACTCAGAGAGGAGTTCCTCGCTGCAGACACTCCCGAGAAACTCTGTCTCTATGTAAGGAAAGTCATCGAAGGTGGGAGCGTAAAAAATGTTCTTGTAGCGGCTGGGGGCCGCGATTCTACTCAACTCCTGCAGGTCGGCATTGGCGACACCCACCGCCAGCACGCTGACACCTACACAATGAAACCCACAGTGGATTTTTGCCTTGATAATCTTGACTACATTTGAAGATTGAGGAGGAACTACGTTCTGACTGACCCAGAGATCGGGCAATTCTCGAAGGTGGCACCACATCATCCTGGGCCCTTCCATCTGTTATCAGAACCAGAACATGGGCAACATCCTGCCTCATGCCAAGAGACTCTTGAAAGAGTTCCTGCAGGACATAGCTGATTCCTTTTCCTGGTTGCATTCAAGAACATTTGTTAGCGTCAACACTCTTTCCCGTGTGCATATTTTGTTTACCTGTTTTGGTGTTGCCCCCTCCATACCGTAGCCCTCTGAGCGCCCTCTGCACTGCGTTTTGGTCTTTGTAATCATTGAGTCGGAATTCAATTCTAGGCTCATCGCTGAAAGTGACCACAGCTATCTGTGAGGAAAGAGACCAATTTTTGTCTTGACCTAATCAATCCAACACAACAATTAGCATCCAATCTTCTCTATAGGGTTTTTGAGTACTATAATGGGACACTAATATGGCGCCAAAACAGTGCCAATATCCGAGCGCAAAAAAACCCTCAGACTGCAGACTCTTGGGGTTCGTACGGACTCTGTTTTGCTTGCGCTGTATTTCTGGGTTTCTCTACAGGTGTGACCTTCACCTTGACGTCCCACTGGGTTGAAAGTTTTTCCTTGCTCTTTTGTGGGCTCTGAACCGAGGATGTTGTTGTGGCTTGTGCAGCCCTTTGAGACACTTGTGATTTAGGGCTATATAAATAAACATCGATTGATTGATTGATCACCCCTTTTGGTCGACTAAACAGTTATCGTCCAACTCTTGTCTTTCCTGAAAGATATTGAATTTGCCTCTGGGAAAAATATTTTTTCCATCCATCCATCCATCATCTTCCACTTATCCGAGGTCGGGTCGCGGGGGCAACAGCCTAAGCAGGGAAACCCAGACTTCCCTCTCCCCAGCCACTTCGTCTAGCTCTTCCCGGGGGATCCCGAGGCGTTCCCAGGCCAGCCGGGAGACATAGTCTTCCCAACGTGTCCTGGGTCTTCCCCGTGGCCTCCTACCGCTTGGACGTGCCCTAAATACCTCCCTAGGGAGGCGTTCGGGTGGCATCCTGACCAGATGCCCGAACCACCTCATCTGGCTCCTCTCGATGTGAAGGAGCAGCGGCTTTACTTTGAGTCCCTCCCAGATGGCAGAGCTTCTCACCCTATCTCTAAGGGAGAGCCCCGCCACACGGCGGAGGAAACTCATTTCGGCCGCTTGTACCCGTGATCTTATCCTTTCGGTCATGACCCAAAGCTCATGACCATAGGTGAGGATGGGAACGTAGATCGACCGGTAAATTGAGAGCTTTGCCTTCCGGCTCAGCTCCTTCTTCACCACAACAGATCGGTACAACGTCCGCATTACTGAAGACGCCGCACCGATCCGCCTGTCGATCTCACGATCCACTCTTCCCTCACTCGTGAACAAGACTCCTAGGTACTTGAACTCCTCCACTTGGGGCAGGGTCTCCTCCCCAACCCGGAGATGGCACTCCACCCTTTTCCGGGTGAGAACCATGGACTCGGACTTGGAGGTGCTGATTCTCATTCCGGTCGCTTCACACTCGGCTGCGAACCGATCCAGCGAGAGCTGAAGATCCCGGTCAGATGAAGCCATCAGGACCACATCATCTGCAAAAAGCAGAGACCTAATCCTGCGGTTACCAAACCGGAACCCCTCAACGCCTTGACTGCGCCTAGAAATTCTGTCCATAAAAGTTATGAACAGAATCGGTGACAAAGGACAGCCTTGGCGGAGTCCAACCCTCACTGTGTTCGACTTACTGCCGGCAATGCGGACCAAGCTCTGACACTGATCATACAGGGAACGGACCGCCACAATAAGACAGTCCGATACCCCATACTCTCTGAGCACTCCCCACAGGACTTCCCGAGGGACACGGTCGAATGCCTTCTCCAAGTCCACAAAGCACATGTAGACTGGCTGGGCAAACTCCCATGCACCTTTGTCTCAATACAAAATGTTTAAATAACTAAATGCTATACAAAACAATGCATTAGTGCAGGGATGTCAAACATGCGGCCCTGCAAGATGAGTTTGCCAAGTGTAAAATTTTCAAAGTAAAGAAACTGCTGTCGCAATAGCATTTTTAGTATGCAAGGAAAATGGGTTATACCGGGGTGAGCAAGTATAACAAGTAAGAGGTACACGGTATAGCGGGGCTGAGACTACTTCCCCTCAACCCAACATAAAACAAACAGGAGTACAATAAAAAATTGGTAATCCCACTTAAAATGCTGCATGAGACACAGCACCTTGATATAGTTCTGTGAAAATGGTTTACTTTGCAAATTTAAAGAAATTGAACAGTGGAAATGACAAATGAGGTAGTTGATACATGGAAGTGTTTTTATTTATGCTTTATTTTGTTTTGGTTTTTCAATTCTAGATTGACTGTGACTTAAATTATAATGGCTTTTTAGATATAATGAGATTTTGTGTAAGTTCATTGTGTTCGTCATGGTGTTTCTAAAACTGCACCAATTTTTTCCTCAGTATTTTCAAATAACTTGGAGTGTTTTGTCAAGAGGATTATTTGTGATATTTACATTTTCAGAATGTGCTTGTTCTATTTTGGGCCAAAGTAAAAGAAAGAAAACAATCCAAACTTTTCGTAGTTGTATTTTTTTGTTATTAAGGCATGATTTACGCCGTCCGATTCACGTAGGAATCGATTTTCCTCCATGCGGCCCCTGAGCTAAAATGAGTTTGACACCCCTTAATTAGTGTAAACTCTTTTAAAATAACTACCACAAGTACGTTCAATTACAAATTTGCTTAAGAAAGAGTTGTACAAAAATGTATCAATGTAACCAAATTGCATATACAAAAAGTCAAGGAAACAACATTAATAACTTCGATTGAACACGGATATTCGTGAAAAATAAAATCAGTAGTAAGTGTAGCAGCGATAGGGAAGAACAAAGTGTGCCCGAATGAGCAGTATAAAAAAAATAAGATAGATGCTTGTTTTGCGCTGACAGACCCAAAAAGCCGCTGGGCTCGCATAAACTCTGAAGAAAAGCGAGTAATTTGATGGACGTTCAAAAACAAGAAACTGGAATAAAAGTATTGATCCAATACCAATACCCACCTTGGCATTGATACTATCGATATTTAGTTGATACCATACACTAACCTGTGCGCCTTCAGGCCCAATGACAGGGAAGTAGGATGCCACCCGGAATATAAATTCCTTTATCTTATTGAAGTTGTTTGCACCGATGCTGGACGACTCATCCACCAGGAACACCATGTCTACTTTTCTCTTGCTGCAAGCTGACCACGCACAAACATCAACAGTGATTGAGAATTACAATGGGAAAAGAATTAAGTGTAAAATACCTGGATTAGGTTGTGTTGTGGTCTCTATTCTAGCTGCAGTATACTGGGGGGAGGTGACGACAGTTGCTTCAGTTTCAAAGGTACTGTGATGACTTGGGGTCTTCTTGGTGGTGTTGGGTTTAATTGGTGGCACAACAAAAGGGTGCTCAGCGCTCCGAGTGGCCATCTGAGGTACTGTGGTCCTGGTAGTGACGTGAGGAGCAGCTGTTGCTGGCTGGGATGTTGGAGGATGTAGTCCCACTGCACACAACCAGCATAGGTAATCATTCAAATGAACATTTTCAGAAACAAGGTGGCTTTCTGGCGGCCTTACATACCAATTCGCTGGTAAACAGTGCTGATTGGCCCCTCCACTTGCCCATACAAAGGCCTAATGGAGAAAATATACGTTCTGGCATATAGGAGATCACTGATTTTAAAGGAGGTGGAACCAGGACCCAGCACCTCTTTTTTAGTTTCAAACACTGAAAAGACACACAAAGTTTACTGCAACACAATAAATAATGACACACATCCATTAAACGTCTTCTATTGTCACTATATTTTAGGTTTTAGCAATATACACTTTAAGAGTGAAGCAGAAATTTGAATGTTATTCCCCTTGCCACTTAAGAGTGCCTCTGTTGTGATTCAATACACCCAATGCAATAGCATATTGTGCGAGTTATATCCCTCTTAATCACTGCAGAGCCCTGAGATGAATGATTCCTGGTAACGCCATGATAGAGAAATGATTATTGAGAATATTTCCTCTAAAACAGTCTGATGACTTAGGCACAAGACGCAAGGAAGAGAACATCGTAAAGTCAAAGCGACGAGGGTGTTACTTGAGTGTGTCAGCACCGACCTGAGATGTGTCTCCAGCTAAGAAGGTACCCAGAGGCACCTGCCGCACGAGTCCAATTCAGAACTGTGCTACTGTCTGTCGTGTTCATTGTCGTGAAACCATTCACTTTTGGAAGCTCCACTTAAGTTGAATTAAGACAAAAAAAATTGAAAAAGTACAATTGGGGATTCTGATCTTCATGTCTAGGATAAAATAGGAAAAACTCACAAGTGCGTGCTGTGACCAGAACAGAACTTCCCTCCCGGGTGCCTGCTATGGAGGAAACTTGAATCTTATAAGTCGAACCTTCATGTAGATTCTTAATTGTGAAGCTTGTAACACCAGCGGGTAAAACACGGGACTTTTCTTCCCCTCCTACAGCAAGTAAAAGCAAAACAAGGCACAATGAAAGTAGAAATTCTATATGGCCATAGATGATGATAACCTCACAAAGAATATTAGTTGCCTACCCATGAAGTGAATCCAGGATATTTTATAACCCGATGCACCAGCTGTTGTCCTCCAGGATAAGGTAACAGAGTCGACTCCAGTGTTCACAACCTTAACCTCTTTCACTGCTTGAAGAGGTTCTGACTCCACGCCAGCTGCTGAAGATAAAATATCAAACTAGCAAAGCACTCGGAGAGCACAGACCTTCTCCACCCCTACATCCCAATAGCAAACATATCCTGAATACAGACAGTGATCTGGATAAGCTCCAAAATGTAATTATTTGTTTCTTATCCAAGTTCAGACATGTCTTTCAAATTTTATGAAAATTTGGCCATAACTCTTTGAGTTATCTGTAGCGGTAAGAAAAAACTCGGAGAACCCTCTCTTTATCTCTGCGGGGCCACACGCACACAAACACACACACACACACACGAGTTGAGGTACGTATGTTGGGGTAAGTGTAAGGTGAATATCTTCGAAGTAATACAATAGAAAGGATCCTTTCCTTGTTCTATTTCTGACATTTCCTGGAAGTTCAATACCAGGAGCCACTAGCATACACATGGGAAAACTTGTATCGTACAGCTAAGATAACGTAATAGAAATAATCTGGATCAGGCACAAAATTGTATCTCTTGTTTCTTATCCCAGTTCTGACATTTCACAATCCTGAGACGTTCTTCAAAATCCGCCCATATCTTTTTAAGTTATGATGCTAACTATTCATCTGCAACATCGCGTGGACATAGGGAGCGGTCCCTCTGAATTGGCAGACCGAATTGGTTGCTCTACTCAGTGGCCTAGTGGTTAGAGTGTTCGCCCTGAGATTGGTAGGTTGGGAGTTCAAACCCTGGCTGAGTTATACCAAAGACTATAAAAATGGGACCCATTACCTCCCTGCTTGGCACTCAGCATCAAGGGTTGGAGTTGGAGGTTAAATCACCACAAATGATTCCCGGGTGCGGCAACGCGGCTGCTCACTGCTTACCTAACCTCCCAGGTGGTGAACAAGGGGATGGGTTAAATGCAGAGGACAAATTACTTTAACTTTAAGAAGGGGAACCGGAGGGTGTGTTCCAACTATCGTGGGATCACACTCCTCAGCCTTCCCAGTAAGGTCTATTCAGGTGTACTGGAGAGATGGCTACGTCCGATAGTCGAACCTCGGATTCGGGAAAAACAGTCTGTTTTTCGTCCTGGTCGAGGAACGGTAGACCAGCTCTATACTCTCGGCAGAGTCCTTGAGGGTTCATGGTAGTTTGCCCAACCAGTCTATATGTATTTTGTGGACTTGGAGAAGCCATTTGATCGGTCTGCTCCCTGTAGGATTAGTGTCAGAGCTTGGTCCGCATTGCCGGCAGTAAGTCGAACCCATTTCCTGTGAGGGTTGGACTCCGCCAAGTCTGCCCTTTGTCACCGGTTCTGTTCATAACTTTTATGGACATAATTTTTAGGCCTAGTCAGAGCGTTGAAGGGGGCCGGTTTGGTAGCTGCAGGATTAGATCTCTGCTTTTTGGAGATGATGTGGTCCTGATGGCTTCATCTGGCCAGGATGTTCAGCTTTCACTGGACTGATTCGAAGCTAAGTGTGAAGCGAATGGGATGAGAATCAGCACTTTCAAGTTTGAGTCCATGGTTCTCGCCCGGGAAAGGGTGGAGTGCCATCTACAAGTTGGGGAGGAGATCTTGCCCCATGTGGAGGAGTTCAAGTACCTTGGAGTCTTGTTCACGAGTGAGGGAAGAGTGAATAATGAGATCGACAGGCAGATCAGTGCGGCATCTTCAGTAATGCGGACGCTGTATCAATCCGTTGTGGTGAAGAAGGAGCTGAGCTGGAAGGCAAAGCTCTCAATTTGCCGGTCAATCTACGTTCCCATCCTCACTAATGATCATGAGCTTTGGGTTGTGACCGAAAGGACAAGAATATGGATACAAGCGGTCGAAATGAGTTTTCTTCGCTGGGTGGAAGGGCTCTCCCTTAGAGATAGGGTGAGAAGCTCTGTCATCCGGGAGGAGCTCAAAGTAAAGCCGCTGCTCCTCCACATCGAGAGAAGCCAGATGAGTTGGTTCGGGCATCTGATCAGGATGCCACACGAATGCCTCCCTAGGGAGGTGTTTAGGGCACGTCCGACCGGTAGGAGGCCACGGGGAAGACCCAGGACACGTTGGGAAGACTACATCTCCAGGCTGGCTTGAAAAGGCCTTGTGATCCCCCGGGAGGAACTGGACGAAGTGGTTGGGGATTGGGAAGTCTGGGCTTCTTTGCTTAGGCTACTGCCCCTGCGACCCGACTTCGGATTAGCGGAAGAAAATGAATCGATGGATGCTAACTAACATAGTAAATTAAAAACATAGCATAACCTTCTGATGGAGGTAGTAATACACTAATACCAGCTTCATTTCAAATCAAAGCCAATCTAATTAGCACCTGTGAGTTGAGTTAAGGAACTTTCTGGTCCTTCCGTGTTGCCGTATAATGCCCGGACTGTGATTGTGTAGACGGACTGGGGGTTCAAGTCCCGGATGTGATAGACAAGAACACTGTAGTCCAGGTAGCGTGACTGGGGACTGCCCTGGTCTGTAAAAACACAAATTTCAAAAGCATGAATGAAAATCCATAATAAAACACGGCGGAAGATAGACAAATATATCACCAGTGTTCCAAGAGAGTTTGTACTCTGTAGCGCCCACTATTGGACTCCACTGCACATCAACGGAAGTCCCGGTGTACGACGTCACCTCAAAGTTGGACACGTAACCGAGAGGTGCTAAGGAGCATGAAGGTTGAAAACGTTCATTGCTAATATTTCGTGAATATTGTGTATGAGTGCTCACATGTTCGGAGGGTAGCAGTGATTCCAGGCCCGACCACAGATCCAAAGAGCACATATAGAGTCAGGGCGTACTCAGTGTCATGGGCGAGATTTCTCATTTGGTACTCTGCAGTGGTGCCATTCAGAGCCAACTGCCTGGGACGGTCTCGCCCGTCAAACTCTATGAGCGGACAGAAAAAGTGGGGAAGAAGCTCTCGACAAAAACTCAAGTTAAGTTTCTAACTGACCTGGGGTGGGACCCCAAGCCAGGCGGTACCCTGTGGCCCCTGGCACGCTGTTCCACGTGATGACAGCAGAGTTGGTGCTAACCGCTGATACCTTCAACGTTTGCATTGCACTGTTTTCCACTAACAGAAAAGACGTTTCATAAACATATCGGCATACTTTTTTCTACCTCTTTCCAGTGTAGTAGTTACATGTCTTGACTTTTGTGGCCGTGACCGGCCCTTCTATGTCTCCAAAGATAGGATTCATGGTAATGGTGTACTCTGTTCCCACGTGGAGGCCCTGGATCATGTAGAAGCTAAAGGTGTCCCGAAGGTTAA
This sequence comes from Nerophis ophidion, assembly GCF_033978795.1. Taxonomy (NCBI): domain Eukaryota; kingdom Metazoa; phylum Chordata; class Actinopteri; order Syngnathiformes; family Syngnathidae; genus Nerophis; species Nerophis ophidion. Next base: position 8,870,813 of record NC_084620.1, read on the forward strand.
TATTCTCTATGTGGCCATCTGCAAAATAAAAAAAAAAGTGAAACATGATGTCTTGTAAAAAATATTGTAACATATCATGTTTTTATTATTGTTATAAGTACACAAAATGTGTATGTTACATGCAAATAACTGATGTTTCTGTGTTTTGTCCATACGTGGACCCTATGTCTCATTGTATGCCCCCCACTGGATTAAATGGGAACTGCACTTTTTTTTTTTATTGTGCCCATCGTTCACAATCATTTCGAGAGTCAAGAAACATGTCTTTTTTTTTTTTTAATAGGATTTTAAACCTGATAAAAAAGGCTTGAAAGATGTGGCTACTGGGAGTCACAGTTGTGGCCTTCAATGCCCTCTCAAACAACCTCAAAACCCACCATCAATCTGTTATGGACACACTGCAAGTATATACTGTATATAATGTAGTATCAGACACCATTATCAGATTTTGGTCATTTTATGCATTTGTAACAGTGTGATGTTGTTGCGCTATATTATGAACTAGACAGGGTGTTATATTTAATTTTGAAGTGGCGCTTTTTAATTTTGAAGAACCGAAAAAACAGCGAAGACACTTCCCGCACCGGACATCCGGTTCTACAAAACTAAAAGTGATACCTAAATGGTAAATGTGTTATACTTGTATAGCGCTTTTCTACCTTCATGGTACTCAAAGCGCTTTGACATTATTTCCACATTCACCCATTCACACACACATTTGAACACTAATGGTGGGCGCTGCCATGCAAGGCTCTAAACACGACTCATCAGGAGCAAGGGTGAAGTGTCTTGCTCAAGGACACAACGAACAAGACGAAGTTGGTAGAAGGTGGGGATTGAACCAGGAATCCACAGGTTGCTGGCACGGTCACTCTCCCAACTCCACCACACCGTCCCCAAAATAAAATATAACACCCTGTCTCGTTGATAGTATAGCGCAACAACATCACACTAGTACATTCACCCCCACTGTTTTGCGCTATAAGATGAACAAGACACACAGCTTTAATAACACGATAAAGAAAAAAAATTGTACAATATAGTATCTTCAGGTACCAATATGTAATTCCCTCATTACACATTAGCGTAACTTCTTTTCTCAGCGCATTTAATTCAGTTTCCATATCAAGTGTAAAAGTAAGTGCATCTCTATATTCCTTCAAAACCGCTCTAAAAGCCTGGCTCAGGGTGGAGGACAGAATAAAACAACTTGCACTGAGCCTAGTCTATAAAATCCGCTACACCTCCCTGATACCGAAGTACACGTCAAACTACTTCCTTAATGCAACTCAACGCCAAAAAAACGGAAATGCTGATTATCGGTCCTGCTAGACACCGAACTCTATTTAATAACACAACTCTAACATTTGACAACCAAACAATTAAACAAGGCGACACGGTAAAGAATCTGGGTATTATCTTCGACCCAACTCTCTTCTTTGAGGCACACATTAAAAGCGTTACTAAAACGGCCTTCTTTCATCTCCGTAATATCGCTAAAATTCGCTCCATTCTGTCCACTAAAGACGCTGAGATCATTATCCATGCGTTTGTTACGTCTCGCCTCGACTACTGTAACGTATTATTTTCGGGTCTCCCCATGTCTAGCATTAAAAGATTACAGTTGGTACAAAATGCGGCTGCTAGACTTTTGACAAGAACAAGAAAGTTTGATCACATTACGCCTGTACTGGCTCACCTGCACTGGCTTCCTGTGCACTTAAGATGTGACTTTAAGGTTTTACTACTTACGTATAAAATACTACACGGTCTAGCTCCATCCTATCTTGCCGATTGTATTGCACCATATGTCCCGGCAAGAAATCTGCGTTCAAAGGACTCCGGCTTGTTAGTGATTCCCAAAGCCCAAAAAAAGTCTGCGGGCTATAGAGCGTTTTCCGTTCGGGCTCCAGTACTCTGGAATGCCCTCCCGGTAACAGTTCGAGATGCCACCTCAGTGGAAGCATTTAAGTCTCACCTTAAAACTCATTTGTATACTCTAGCCTTTAAATAGACTCCCTTTTTAGACCAGTTGATCTGCCGTTTCTTTTCTTTTTCTTCTATGTCCCACTCTCCCTTGAGGGGGGGGCCGGTCCGATCCGGTGGCCATGTACTGCTTGCCTGTGTATCGGCTGGGGACATCTCTGCGCTGCTGATCCGCCTCCGCTTGGGATGGTTTCCTGCTGGCTCCGCTGTGAACGGGACTCTCGCTGCTGTGTTGGATCCGCTTTGGACTGGACTCTCGCGACTGTGTTGGATCCATTATGGATTGAACTTTCACAGTATCATGTTACACCCGCTCGACATCCATTGCTTTCCTCCTCTCTAAGGTTCTCATAGTCATCATTGTCACCGACGTCCCACTGGGTGTGAGTTTTCCTTGCCCTTATGTGGGCCTACCGAGGATGTCGTGGTGGTTTGTGCAGCCCTTTGAGACACTAGTGATTTAGGGCTATATAAGTAAACATTGATTGATTGATTAATGTAAATAACCGCCATAACCACAACACCAGGGGGAACTCCACAAACCATGTAAAACCCAGATTCCGATCTAACAAAGGTCTTAACTCATTCTCTTTCTATGCCACATCAATGTGGAATGCACTCCCAACAGGTGTAAAAGTAAGTGCATCTCTATATTCCTTCAAAACCTCTCTAAAACAACACCTCCAGGCAACTTCAACCCTTTACTAATACCCTCCTCCATTCACATCCCATCTTCCCGGATTATAAATAACCTAATGTAAATAATCAAATGTACTTCTAATGTATTGACTTGCTCGTATGTTATCTGAACTCACTATGTTCTCTGTTCGTTGTTCACATCCTACCAAGTAAGACCTACACTGTTTCAAAGTCCATTTCTCTGTTGATGCAATTGCTGATGACTGAAGTACTGATATTAACCAAAGCTCCTCATCCCACCCCCGGATCTTAAAGAATGTAAATAATTCAATGTACATACTATGATGATTAACCTGTGTGATGACTGTATTATGCTGATAGTATATATTTGTACCATGAATTGATTAACGTGGACCCCGACTTAAACAAGTTGAAACATTTATTCGGGTGTTATTATTTAGTGGTCAATTGTACGGAATATGTACTGAACTGTGCAATCTACTAATAAAAGTATCAATCAATCAAGCGCACTTTCGACTTCCAGCAACGAAGGTGTGCTTTACAAACGCTTGTGTGTGTTCTAATCACGGCACACTTGGTAACAGAGAACAAAGACAAACAACGATTTACAACCTTATCTATTTAACTTGAATATACAGAGAATGACCTGCTGGTTATAGAAGCTTAGCAAGCGCGAAGAGAGGATGAAACGTTGGAGCAGGCGGAGGCCAAGAGAGTGAGGTCAGCGTGTCTTGCTTCTCCAAATGTGAAACTTGGAGCCAAGCTATGCAAACATAAATGGATTGCTTACCCAAACTAAACAGGAAGAAATGTCCCCAGGCAGCTGGACCAAACCGACAACTGTCCATCGAGTAAGTCACTATGGTATTGATCATAATACATGCAGCACTTCACCGTACAACTACAGTACCGACGCTGTATAAAAAACAAAACAAGAAATGCGGGCTAATACTGTACAGATGCTGCAATATAGTTGTTCATGTTTTTCAGTCAGGACAGATAGGTGTCCTATCGCATTGTGTTGTGCATTACAAACTCAAAAGCCATTCAAATGTTGACGTGACTAGCTTATGGCTAACATTGTAGCATGTCGTCGCAAGAAAATGTTTTATTACGCTAGAAAAAGATTCCCTCAGTGTTTGCTCTTACAATAACAATGTCGCTCCACTTTGGTTATTATTCAGGTTACGGAATGTAAATTACGTCCTTTTTGAATGCGTTTTTGGAGTGACTTGGAGTCAGTCGGAAAGGATTGCTCCCATTAGCTGCATTGCAAGCCACCTAGAACGAGCCGATTTTTAGTAATTGAAATGCAAAACAAACAACAACATTCTGTCTTCTTGTCTCTCATAAGGATTGTGAACGATAAGCAAAATTTCCAAAAATTGCAGATCCCCTTTAATTATTGTGACACCTCCCTCTATTCTCTGCCTTTCTATTCCCCTTTTTGTCCATCATCTCTACATATTCTCTACGATCTCTACGTTCATGTGACTGCAGAAACGGTGTTGAATGTTTCATTCACAACTTCATTTCATCATCCCATTTGGCCACTATTGTGTTGAAAGCTAGGGGTTTTTAGCTCGGTGCCCAGCGCTCTGGACTCTCATTTGGAGGACCCAGGTTCGAGCCCCAAGAAGAACATAAGAACGGGCTGGACTAAGTGGGTTATTACGCATGGGAGAACATACGTCACAGAAAGGTATAAGAAGTTAAGTACTATAGTCTTTGTTGGAGGGTTTTACCTGGCGAGGCCCAGGTAAGACGGTACCCTGTGGCGCCTTTAACTGATGTCCACCTGGCTTGGACAGTGTCAGTGGTAGCGTTCTGGACCAAGAGCTCTTGAACTGCAATCAGCTTTACTATGAGACACAAACACATTCGCAACATTTACAAGCATATGATAAATATGTAAAGATAAAAAAAAATATTGTGGCATATTGGGTATATTAAGGAATATGCTGTAACAAATATGATGCATATACAACAGTGATTCTCGACCGGAGCGTTGCAGATGTGTGTTATCAAGGTAAAAAAAAAAACAGAAATAATCTTTTATTCTGAATGGGATTCTTTATGCAGCATGGTGTTGCCTGGAAATAGTCCTTAAAAAAGCAACATGCCCTGTAATGAGCTCATAGAGGACCGACAAAGTTGTAGTCGTAGTTTGCCAACAGTTCTCCATAATTTTCCTACAAAATCTTCTAATATACATACTTAGTCAACAAGACACTGTGTTGACTTGTATCTATTATGTAAACTGTTGACTAAGCAATGCATGCTTAAAAGAGGATCCTGTCTTGGGGAAAAAAAACACCATCAGCTCTTCAATCCACAACTAAACTTGAGTGTTTTTGTTTTTGTTGTTATTGCTGTGTTTGCTGTTGTTGTTTTTGTCTCTCTGTCTAATCCCCCTCTTATCCCCACAATTTCCCCCTCTGTCTTCCTTTTTTTCTCTTTCTATCCCCTCCTGCTCCGGCCCGGCTGCACCAAATGATAATATAAATACATTTAATAAAGTCAAATTCAAATAAGGCAACAAAAGAAGTATCTTACACTTCTCTTTTGTAAAGTAAATCTGAACAGATTTATGGGCAGCTACATGCTACATCAACTATATGATTTGCCTGAGAAGCAGGACAGGACAAAATAAAAACAAAAAAAACTCGAGTGTTAAAAAAAACAATGTGGTCTCTAGTTAATTATGATGTTTGTTAATTTTGATGTATTGCATTTGCTATTTTTGATCATTGCTGCTGTGATCGTTGTGATGTCTTGAAGGTAGTGACTTCACAAGATCTTTAGGACTTCTTAACCTTTTTTTATTTTGTTTTGTTTACATTCTACATGTATATTATTTGATTGTGTGCATGTGAGCGAGCAAACAGACAATTCAAAAATTCAGTAGTGCACTGATGTTGAATATGCCAATCCTGCCTTTTGTTGAACCTTAGAAAGTGCTTGCCTCTGAGTATTTTAAGATTATATTTGTTGTCTATTTAAAACCATTTGTTTGAAGAGATTGGAGGGCAATTTTATTTTAAAAACCTCCAAAAGTGTTGGTTTTGGAGGTTACAATTTAGGATAGCAAATGCGAATGTCAAGCGCATAGCGGATTTTCAATGTAAATTACAATGTAAATGTAATATTGTTCAAATGCAATTTCCATCCATCCATCCATTTTCTACCGCTTATTCCCTTTCGGGGTCGCGGGGGGCGCTGGCGCCTATCTCAGCTACAATCGGGCGGAAGGCGGGGTACACCCTGGACAAGTCGCCACCTCATCGCAGGGCCAACACAGATAGACAGACAACATTCACACTCACATTCACACACTAGGGCCAATTTAGTGCAATTTTTCTATATTAAATGTTAAAGAGCAATTATTTTGTGTCTCAAGTTATATCAGTGATTTTTACAATGTGGTACAAGTATTGTGTAGTGCAGGGGTCACCAACCTTTTTGAAACCAAGAGCTACTTCTTGGGCACTGATTAATGCGAAGAGCTACCAGTTTGATACACGCTTAAATAAATTGCCAGAAATAGCCAATTTGCTCAATTTACCTTTAACTCTATGTTATTATCAATAATTATTGATGTATATATTTGTGGAAATACTGATCATGTTAATGATTCCTCACAATAAATATATATATATAAACAGATAAATATCAATATGCAACACTTTATTTTTATATTTTCTCTAAGTGCACATTTTTCAAATTGAACATTTTCAAATGAACACTCCTAAGACAGTCTTGTGAAATCACAATATCCCATTTTAACTAGCTAGCCACAAACATTTTTTAACAAATCAGTAATTACTTTGCACCATGCTTGTACAAATAATAACTCATGTAAAATACAAAAGTCAACTCTCAAATTTTTAAATAAATCATGTCACACTTTGAACTGGACACCAAATCTGTTATCTGTTTCTTTGTCAGTTAGTGGAAAGCCTGGCATTGCATGCTGTTAACTAGTGTGTTGTACTCTGGTGTGTAACTTCACACAGCAACTCTGAGTGAGTCTTGCAGATGTGCATCAGTGAGGCGTGTTCTGTGTTTGTTCTTGATGAAGTTCATGTCAGAAAAGGCTGATTCACAAAGATAAGTTGAACCAAACATAGCTGCTGTGCATACACACCACTGTACTTTTCTGTGTCAACAAGGCACCAAAAGTTTGGTGAAGCCTGGTGGGCTTTACATTTTAAATTATTCAGGAAAGAAGAGGAAGGAATTTAAAAGGTAAAAAGGTATATTTGTTTAAAAATCCTAAAATCATTTTTAAGGTTGTATTTTTTCTCTAAAATTGTCTTTCTGAAAGTTATAAGAAGCAAAGTTAAAAAAATACATGAATTCATTTAAACAAGTGAAGACCAAGTCTTCAAAATATTTTCTTGGATTTTCAAATTCTATTTGAGTTTTGACTCTCTTAGAATTCAAAATGTCGAGCAAAACGAGACCAGCTTGCTAGTAAATAAAAACATTTTTTAAAATAGAGGCAGTTCACTGGTAAGTGCTGCTATTTGAGCTATTTTTAGAACAGGCCAGCGGGTGACCCCTGGTGTAGTGGTATGCCAAAAACGTACAGTGTTTCATTTTCTTATATTTAAACACACGTTGCTGTTAAAGCTGTATGTAATACTACAGTGGCCAAAATATTAAATCCATCCACCCATCCATTTTCTACCGCTTATTCCCTTTCGGGGTCGCGGGTGGCGCTGGCGCCTATCTCAGCTACAATCGGGCGGAAGGCAGGGTACACCCTGGACAAGTCGCCACCTCATCGCAGGGCCAACACAGATAGACAGACAACATTCACACTCACATTCACACACTAGGGCCAATTTTTAGTGTTGCCAATCAACCTATCCCCAGGTGCATGTCTTTGGAAGTGGGAAGAAGCCGGAGTACCCGGAGGGAACCCACGCATTCACGGGGAGAACATTCAAACTCCACACAGAAAGATCCCGAGCCTGGATTTGAACCCAGGACTGCAGGACCTTCGTATTGTGAGGCAGACGCACTAACCCCTCTGCCACCGTTAATATTCTTGTTAAATAAAACCTCTTCCTGGTTTTTAATAAATACTTACGCCTACTACGCAACTGTATTTTAATGCTGGTCATAATGGCGATACTTGGAGAGCAAAGTGTTTTCTGAGGTGATAGTAGGTGACAGTAGATTGCAAACCACTGAGTTATAACTTACGTGTTCACAGGTTCTAAAATGGAAATCAACCAAAGTCTCTATTGACAACCTGTTATTTGTATGCAGAGCTAAAACAAAGAAGACTATAAACTATGAAAGAACATCAAATACCTAAATAGTTTTGACTGTGTGGATAATTCAACTTTTTCTGTTCTAGCATATGGTGTTATTTTGCATACCTCCAATATATTTTTATTTCATATACAGTATGGGCTATAGAAGTTGAAAAATGTCTTCAATTTGGATAGACTTTAATGGTTACTGCAGCTAAACCAGGAGAGACCCACTGAGCTATAGAACAGCATTACCCTCCTGTGGACATGCAGTGCTACTACAGCTTCAAACTACTTACAAGTCTTTCCTACAATGGAAACAGGTTCACTCGGTCCCTGAGGGTAAACCGCATAAATACTGATGGTGTACTTCCTGTCCTCCTCCAGGCTGTCGATCACGTGAGAGGAAGCGTCTCCCGGAAGCAGCTGCTCGTAGGCAAATCCTGGTCGGTTGGCTGCATTCAAGAACCCCAACAGAATTGTTATTCAAGCCATAATACATGTTCACGTCTCTGTAGTTGCGTTGCAAGTTGTCTCCGCACATCTTGGGATGAAGATCTTGAATCCCTTGAGCTTTCCCAGAGGAGGTGTCCAGCCCAGACGGAGCGAGAAGAGGCCTTCTTCAATAACACGGAAATTCAACACCTGGGGCAATGGTGCTGGTAAAAAATAAAGGAGACGTGTTGCTCAGGGCAGAAAAGCAAAAGTGATATTAGCACTAAACCTACTTGTCAGTGCTGTGGTTGTTACAGACTCTCCAATGAGGCTGGGATACACGGCGTACACAGTTAGGGAATGACTGGTTTCTGGGTTCAGCTCCGTCACCGTGGTTGTTGTCACATCTGCCTTCAGGTCAATCTGAAAAAATCACACCAGAAGTGTAATAATGTGCGCAAAAGAACGTGCAATCATGTGACTTTCTTCCTTAATTATCATGCATACTGTACATACAGCTCAGTGGCCTTGTGGTTAGAGTGTCCCCCCCCCCCCTTAAACTGGAAGGTTGTGAGTTCAAACCCTGGCCGAGTCATACCAAAGACTATAGAAAAATGGGACCCATTGCCTTCTTGCTTGGCGCTCAACGTCAAGGGTTGGAATCGGGGGTTAAATCACCAAATGATTCTCACGTGTGGTGCACGCTGCTGCTCACTGCTCCCCTCATCCTCCAGGGGGTGAACATGGGGATGGGTCAACAAATGCAGACAACACATTTACCACACCCAGTGTGTGTTTGACAATCATTGGGACTTTAACGTTATATTTTTTCTCAGTGGTGCGAATATCTGTTTTTATCCATCCATCCATCCATTTTCCTACCGCTTATTCTCTTTCGGGGTCGCGGGGGGCGCTGGCGCCTATCTCAGCTACAATCGGGCGGAAGGCGGTGTACAGCCTGGACAGGTCGCCACCTCATCGCAGGTGATTAGATGTTTTTATTCATTCTTTAACATTCTATTCTATTGTATTTATTTGCAACAACAAATAACTGCATCAGCAGAAAAAGGCCTATGTCTGCAAATATGTTTTTTTTTGCATAACATGACTTGTCCAGGGTGTACCCCGCCTTCCGCCCGATTGTAGCTGAGATAGGCGCCAGCGCTCCCCGCGACCCCGAAAGGGAATAAGCGGTAGAAAATGGATGGATGGATAAATTGTGTTATAATTATAGTATTGATAATAGTAATAACAACATTAACAAAGAGTAATAATATGAATCACTATTATAAGTTATTCATACTTTATTTAATTTGTTCAGTATCTAATAAATCAAAATGTGTTATGTTTGCAGATGATACAAATTTATATTTTTCAGGAGAAGACTTGAAGTATTGAGGATAATAGAGGTTGAGTTGCTTCAGCTAAAAAAATTGGCTGATATTAATAAGTTATTAAATGATATGAAAACTAAATTCTTTGGAATAATAATTAATGATAAATTATGTTGTAAACTGCAGATTGAATTTATAAAGACAAAAATATCCAAATCCATTGCTATTCTTTATAAAGTAATACACATGCTGATTAAGACATGTCGGCAGATGTTATTTATTCTTATAATATTCCATCCATCCATCCATTTTCTTCTCCCTTGGGAGGTGCTGGAGCCTACCTCAGCTGCATTGAGACGGAAGGCGGGGTACACCCTGGTAACATATTGTGTTGAAGTTTGGGGAAATGTTTATTAAACAAACATAAACCGAATAATTAAACTCCAAAAAAAGGGTAAATACAATAATACACAAAGCGTGCTACTGTGAACCTAATAATCCATTATTCATAAGTTCTAATGTGTTAAAATTGTCATATTGTGTTGATGAGGAACCCCAAGGTGCAGAGAAGGCGGCAGGCATTGAGCAGGAAAACGTAATTTAATGGTCCAAATAAATGAAAAATACAAAGCAAGAACTGGGAGACAGGAAACCGGGAAACTGGAACCAGAAAACAGAAAAACTGAGAATAGCTAACGGCTAACAGGAAAATACAAAACAAGGAGTTAGGAGACAGCAAACTGTAAATAGCTTTAGTAACTAACAGGAACAGCTTACCGCACCAACATTGACAATGACAAATGGTAACGACAAACAACCGGTAGGAGCGACAAGTAGAAATGACATCAACAAGTATTAGCGACAATAATCCAGGACAAAGCTGGTTTAAATAGCATCTGGCTGATTGACACCAGGTGTGGCCCAGTGCCAATCAGCCACAGCTGAGGGGAAAAAGCACTCAAGGAGTCAATCAGGAAATAACCAAAATAGGAGTGCTGACAGGAACTAAATACAGGAAACAAAAACAAATGCAGAGGAAAAACTAAGACATAGCCAAAATCTTCAGATATTGTGTTTTTAAAAACAATGGAAATTGTGTTTCGAGTAAAGAACAACAGCCTTCCAGGAAGAATTTTTAGGTTATTTAAATTAAGAGGACAAAACTATAATTCACGGGGGGAAATTGATTTTTGAAACATGTAAAATAGGAACGAATATTAAATACGAATTAATTTTAGTTTTAGGAGTTAACTGGTGGAACAAGCTCAGTGATGAGTTGAAGAGATGTAGTTCTTTGTTAAGGTTTAAGAAAGTCTTGAAAGGTGGAATAATGCAACATTATAAAATAAAGCAACGATTACTTCCATCCCATTGATTTTTTTGAACGTTGATGTTCCAGGCAATCTAGTTTTTAGTGAATGTATAGAATAGGCCAGTGGTTCTCAACCCTTTTTCAGTGATGTACCCCCTGTGAACGTATTTTTAATTCAAGTACCCCCTAATCAGAGCAAAGCATTTTTTGTTGAAAAAAAATGATAAAGAAGTAGAGTACAGCACTATGTCGTCAGTTTCTGATTTATTAAATTGTGCAAATTTGTAGTGGTCTTTCTTGAACTATTTGGAAAAAAAGATATAAAAATAACTGAAAACTTCTTGAAAAATAAACAGGTGATTCAATTATAAATAAATATTTCTACACATAGAAGTAATCATCAACTTAAAGTGCCCTCTTTGGGGATTGTAATAGAGATCCATTTGGATTCATGAACTTAATTCTAAACATTTCTTCACAAAAAAAGAAATGTTTAACATCAATATTTATGCAACATGACCACAAAAATCGAGCTGTCAACACTGAATATTGCATTGTTGCATTTCTTTTCATAGTTTATGAACTTACATTCATATTTTGTTGAAGTATTATTCAACAAATATACTTATAAAGGATTTTTGAATTGTTGCTATTTTTAGAATATTTTTTAAAAATTTCACGTACCCCTTGGCATACCCTCAAGTACCCCCAGGGGTATGCGTACCCCCATTTGAGAACCACTGGAATAGGCAAATGTAAGCCTTGTCATCAGCATATTCCTTTTTCTTTTTGTGTGTGCATGTGTACGATTGTTAATATGTATAATCTGTGCCTTTAAATTGATCACACAAAATGGTTGATAATATGACCAAAATAAACTCATTTCATTTCATAGCAATTACTACCACCTCGCATATAGCAGCATCTTGGGTGAATTACAGTTCTGTGTTATGATAATGATGACAATGAGTGGTGAGATCATGTGTGATCTGATGTAGTTGTGTGATTGTACATTTGCTTGTAAAAAGTACAAACCCCGTTTCCATATGAGTTGGGAAATTGTGTTAGATGTAAATATAAACGGAATACAATGATTTGCAAATCCTTTTCAACCCATATTCAGTTGAATATGCTACAAAGAAAACATATTTGATGTTCAAACTCATAAACTTTTTTTTTTTTTGCAAATAATTAACTTAGAATTTCTTGGCTGCAACACGTGCCAAAGTAGTTGGGAAAGGGCATGTTCACCACTGTGTTACATCACCTTTTCTTTTAAAAACACTCAAAAGACCTTTTGGGAACTGTGTAAACTAATTGTTGAAGCTTTGAATGTGGAAGTCTTTCTTATTCTTGTTTTATGTAGAGCTTTAGTTGTTCAAAAGTCCGGGGTCTCCGCTGTCGTATTTTACGCTTCATAATTGCCCACACATTTTTGATGGGAGACAGGTCTGGACGAAACCACGCTGTTGTAACACGTGGCTTGGCATTGTCTTGCTGAAATAAGCAGGGGCATCCATGATAATGTTGCTTGGATGACAAAATATGTTGCTCCAAAACCTGTAGGGACCATTCAGCATTAATGGTGCCTTCACAGATGTGTAAGTTACCCATGAATTGGGCACTAATGCACCCCCATACCATCACAGATGCTGGCTTTTGAACTGTGCGCCTATGACAATCCGGATGGTTATTTTCCTTTTTGTTCCGGAGGACACCACGTCCTCTGTTTCCAAATATAAATTGAAGTGTGGACTCGTCAGACCACAGAACACTTTTCCACTTTGCATCAGTCCATCTTACCTGAGCTCGGGCCCAGCAAAGCCGGCGGCGTTCCTTGGTGTTGTTGATAAATGGCTTTTGCTTTGCATAGCAGAGTTGGAACTTGCACTTACAGATGTAGCAACCAACCGTAGTTACTGACAGTGGTTTTATGAAGTGTTCCTGAGCCCATGTGGTGATATCCTTTACACACTGATGTCGGTTTTTGATTCAGTACCGCCTGAGGGATAAAAAGGTCCGTAATATCATCGCTTACGTGCAGGGATTTCTCCAGATTTTCTGAACTTTTTGATGATTATACGGACCGTAGATGGTAAAATCCCTAAATTCCTTGCAATAGCTTATTGAGAAATGTTATTCTAAAAATGTTCGACAATTTGCTTACAAATTGGTGACCCTCGCCCCATCCTTGTTTGTGAATTACTTAGCATTTCATGGAAGCTGCTTTTATACCCAATCATGGCACCCACCTGCTCCAAATTAGCCTGCACACCTGTGGGATGTTCCAAATAAGTGTTTGATGAGTATTTCTCAACTTTATCAGTATTTATTGCCACATTTCCCAACTTTTTTGTCACATGTTGCTGGCCTCAAATTCTAAAGTTAATGATAAAAAAATTGTTTTCAGTTTGAACATCAAATATGTTGTCTTTGTAGCATATTCAACTGAATATGGGTTGAAAATTATTTGCAAATCATAATGCTCCGTTTATATTTACATCTAACACAATTTCCCATCTCATATGGAAACGGGGTTTGTATTTACAAACATGTGCTTAACAAAATTCATCCATCAATCCATCTATTTTCTACCGCTTGTCCCATTTGTGGTCGCGGGCGGTGGTGCTGGAGCCTTCAGTCAAAGTTGATTGGAGTATAGCATCTGATCCATAAATGTGTACCTCGTGTTCATTCCTCACCAGTCTTTGCTGTGAGTGGACAAGATGTCCTCTGGAGCTGAGAGGTACCACCAGGAGTCTATACCCTGTGACGTCCCCTGTGGCGGGCGTCCATGTGAGTCTAACTGACCCATAGGCTACCTCGCTGACCTGTAGATCTCTGGGACCCATGATAGGCTCTTTGACTGAAAACAAGAGGGGAAAATGTACATATAGATAAAGTGGGTACACCTGCAGTTTAATGAGACCTCATTTTTTGGACAATTCTTCCTCACCAGGCGGGAGTGTTTTAACAGGCCGCGGCGGCTCAGAGGCGGTGAAACACACCCTGCGGGACAGTTTAGGAAGCACGGTGTCCAAGAGCGGGAAGTCAGCACAGGTCAAGAGGTGCTCCTCGTAGGGCTGAGACACCAAGCTTCTCAGCTCTGATATGTGAGCTCCCTGCACACCTGGACACCAGAAGAAAGACGATGCACAAAAATGTTATGTATATGGCTGATCTAATCCAGAAGGGGGAGCTGTGGTATTTTCATTGTATTCACTGTTATTATTATTATTATGTGCACTGGGCTTCAATCACCACATAAATGAAGATGACACTGCATATTTTGTACAGGCTGACACACATTTGTTTCTAAATAAAGTTAATTGAGATTAATTGTGCACGTGTTCAGGAGAAAATCATTGCTGGTTGACAACAAGTCATCAATCAAAACCAGACAGAAAATGTGTGTGTGTGTGTGCACATGTGCTATATGTGCTGCATGAAGCTCCTCTCTTGTTTGTTGACACCTGCAGAACTTGTCAGCAGCAGTGATGAATCAGAGGCGCGCCACTGGGTGATGAACCGCCCGGTGAAAAATGGCCGCAATTAGAGTGCGATCTGCTAATGAGCAGTAATTATTGCAGCGCTTCCAGCAAGGAGGAGTAAGATTTCTGTGTGGCCGTTTGAGAGAAGAAATAGCGTAAGTCCAACATCCAGAGGGAAGGTCGCATATACAAGACATTAAAGGCCTACTGAAATGAGATTTTCTTATTTAAACGGGGATAGCAGGTCCATTCTATGTGTCATACTTGATCATTTCGCGATATTGTCATATTTTTGCTGAAAGGATTTAGTAGAGAACATCGACGATAAAGTTCGCAACTTTTGGTGCTGATAAAAAAGTTTGCCTGTACCGGAAGTCGCAGACGAAGACGTCACAAGGATGAGCGCTCTTCACGTCCTCACATTATTTTTAATGGGAGCCTCCAGCAGCAAGAGCTATTCGGACCGAGAAAATGACAATTTCCCAATTAATTTGAGCGAGGATGAAAGATTCGTGGATGATGATATTGATAGCGAAGGACTAGAAAAAATCAAAATAAAAGAATAAAGTAAAAAAAAATAAAAATGCGATTGCATTGGGACGGATTCAGATGTTTTTAGACACAATTACTAGGATAATTGTGGGGAATCCCTTATCTTTCTATTGTGTTGCTAGTGTTTTAGTGAGATTAAATAGTACCTGATAGTCAGAGGGGTGTGTCCACGAGTGTCTTGAGGCCAGTGTCTGAGGGAAGTCACGGCAGATACAAGGACGGCGCAAACTCCACATATCTCCGGTAAGAGGCGACTTTTTAACACAATTTTCTCACAGAAAACCTGCCGGTTGACAAGTGGTCGGGATCCATGTTCGCTTGACCGCTCTGATCCATAGTAAAGCTTCACCTCAAACTGCCCACTGGGTGTGAGTTTTCCTTGCCCTTTTGTGGGTTCTTCCGAGGATGTTGTAGTCGTAATGATTTGTGCAGTCCTTTGAGACATTTGTGATTTGGGGCTATATAAATAAACATTGATTGATTGATTGACCTCTGGGAATTTTAAACAAGGAATCACTGTGTGTTTAAAATTCCCAGAGGTCAATCAAGGAATCACTGTGTGGGGCTTCACGGTGGCAGAGGGGTTAGTGCGTCTGCCTCACAATACGAAGGTCCTGCAGTCCTGGGTTCAAATCCAGGCTCTGGATCTTTCTGTGTGGAGTTTGCATGTTCTCCCCGTGAATGCGTGGGTTCCCTCCGGGTACTCCGGCTTCCTCCCACTTCCAAAGACATGCACCTGGGGATAGGTTGATTGGCAACACTAAATTGGCCCTAGTGTGTGAATGTGAGTGTGAATGTTGTCTGTCTATCTGTGTTGGCCCTGCGATGAGGTGGCGACTTGTCCAGGGTGTACCCCGCCTTCCGCCCGATTGTAGCTGAGATAGGCGCCAGCGCCCCCCGCGACCCCAAAAGGGAATAAGCGGTAGAAAATGGATGAATCACTGTGTGTTTGTGTGGCTAAAGGCTAAAGCTTCCCAACTCCATCTTTCTACTTTGACTTCTCCATTATTAATTGAACAAATTGCAAAAGTTGCAGCAACACAGATGTCCAGAATACTGTTTAATTGCGCGATGAAAAGAGACGACTTTTAGCCGTAAATAGTGTTGCGCTAATATTTCCTTGCAATTTAGTAAACTAAACCGGCGGTATTGGCATGTGTTGCAATGTTAATATTTCATCATTGATATATAAACTATCAGACTGCGTGGTCGGTAGTAGTGGCTTTCAGTAGGCCTTTAAAATAACATTGAGAACTTGCTGAATGAGGTCCTGATGTTGAGCAAATCAAACCTAACGTTGGAACAACATGCTTTTTGACGACGATCAATGTTGGGTTCAGACGTTGATTTGGCCATTGAATTTTGGTCATTTTCCAAGCAATATTTTAGAACACAAACACAACGTTTAAACCACATTGTTTTTGATGTTTATTCATTGTCAGGTTGTGACGTTAATTTGACCATTGAAATTTGGTCATTTCCTAAATAACCAAGTGGATCCAATGTTAGAAACCAGCTTTGTCACAATTTACAAATTCAGCTATTTTGCAACGTTGTTTCAAAGTTATTTTAAAGGTCATGTATGTATAATCAACGTTGTATCAGTGTCTTGTGCCTGTTGGGGGTGTCTATCCTTTGCAAGTACTTCATTTCTCATCCATTCTTATGTACAGATTCAGTAGATGCTTCGTTTGCACATATTCCCTCTTTCCTTATGCACACCTTCCCAAGAGAAAGTTAAACACAGATATTAAATGCTCAATTGAAATGATGAAACAAAATTAAAAAGTGCAAATGATACCTAACATTATGGCCATTATGTGCACAAGGTATGACTTACACACATCTCATTCAGCAACACTTTCAAATAAAGATCTCGTAAGGAGAAGGTCTTGGGTGGAATCCAATGAATTCCGACTGTACAGGACATGAATTTCTAACAGAAGGTAGGACGGCGGCATCCGGATAAGATCTGAGGGGCCACTGCAGTGGGGATGCATGCTGATGGAATTTAAAATGGCCACTTACCGACAGCATATAGCGAAATCCCGTTGTCAGACACTTCTCGAGCTGCGGTGTCAATCGGGTCGTCTGAGGGTCCGTTTGTGACCAAAACAACTACCTAAAGAAAAGAACAAGCTGTCAGGCCGCATACTTCTTCATTTCACTAAACACGTAATTGTACACTGCGATGAGGTGGCGACTTGTCCAGGGTGTACCCCGGCTTCCGCCCGATTGTAGCTGATATAGGCGCCAGTGCCCCCCGCGACCTCAAAAGGGAATAAGCGGTAGAAAATGGATGGATGGATGGACGTAATTGTACATTACACACCAAAAATTATTTTCATGTACATTTAGCTCCTATGTTAACAAATTAAATTATTTTTGGTCTATACTATACTAAAGAGGAAAATACTTAAAAATCAATTCTGGACTACTCAGTAGACTGATTTTTAGCAGAACATAAAGGATAAATAAAGACGAAAAGACCACGATTCGAGTCAGCACTGGTCACAGCAAGAGCTGTCTGCCAGATGCCTGAATAGACTTTTAAAAGAGCCCTGGAAGTTGTATATTTATGATGCATCCATCCATCCATCTTTTTCCGCGGGGGCAGCAGCCTCAGCAGGGAAGCTCAGACTTTCCGATCCCCAGCCACTTCGTCCAGCTCTTCCCGGGGGATCCCGAGGCGTTCCCAGGCCAGCCGGGAGACATAGTCTTCCCAACGTGTCCTGGGTCTTCCCCTTGGCCTCCTATCGGTTGGATGGGCCCTAAACACATCCCTCGGGAGGCGTTCGGGTGGCATCCTGACCAGATGCCCGAACCAACTCATCTGGCTCCTCTCGAGTTCCTCCCGGATGGCATAGCTTCTCACCCTATCTCTAAGGGAGAGCCACGCCACCCGGCAGAGGAAATTCATTTCGGCCGCTTGTACCCGTGATCTTGTCCTTTCAGTCATAATCCAAAGCTCTTGACAATAGGTGAGGATGGGAACGTAGATCGACCGGTAAATTGAGAGCTCTGCCTTTCGGCTCAGCTCCTTCTGTACCACAATGGATCGATACAGCGCCCGCATTACTGAAGACGCTGCACCGATCCGCCGGTCGATTTCACGATCCACTCTTCCCTCACTCGTGAACAAGACTCCGAGGTACTTGAATTCCGAGGTACTTGAACTCCTCCACTTGGGGCAAGGTCTCCCCCCCGACCCGGAGATGGCACTCCACCCTTTTCCGGGCGAGAACCATGGACTCCGACTTGGAGGGGCTGATTCTCATCCAAGTCGCTTCACACTCGGCTGCAAACCGATCCAGTGAGAGCTGGAGATCCTGGCCAGATGAAGCCATCAGGACCACATCATCTGCAAAAAGCAGAGACCTAATCCTGCGGTCACCAAACCGGATCCCCTTAACGCCCTGACTGCGCCTAGAAACTCTGTCCCTAAAAGTTATGAACAGAGTCGGTGACAAAGGGCAGCCAACACTATTTAGTCCAACAATATTTATGATATTAAGGGGAATTCCATTCCAGGCCATGGTCAGTTCACAAAAAATGAATTATGTCAATAAGTGTTCCTGAAATGTGGTATAGATAAAAGTTTGTTTGTGGCAGATTTGAGCTGGATCTCAAGAACAAAACAGCCAGTGAAGCCGATTGGCAACTACTCATTCGGTGGAAACATCCAGTTCATCCAGAAAGCGCTTCACTCGATCCACATTTTGTTATGTTAGACTAGAGCAGGGGTAGGGAACCTATGGCTCGCGAGCCAGATGTGGCTCTTTTGATGACTAGATCTGGCTCACGGATAAATCTGAGCTGACATTGCTTACTTAACATGATAAGTAATGAATGATTCCACTTGTAATCACAGTGTTAAAAATAACGTTCAAAATATAAAACATTCTCATGCATTTTTATTCCATCCATCCGTTTTTCTACCGCACCTGTTCAAGAAGTTGCGTAATGGTAAGAAGTTATTTATTTATTATTGGTTCGTGTCGGGCTTGCCCCTCTGGGGGTTCTTTAGACCACCAAGCACCGACATGAGAGCCTGTTTCAGGGTTACAATATTGTTTTATTTTTCAATAAGTCTCTCAGTTGCTTTCCAGCAATTGTATTTTTCTCTTTCGTTCTCGCTCGCGCTCTGGTTCCAGCCCCAACCCCGTCTCTCCTCCTGGCTGCTGCTTATAACAGAGCGACAGGTGATTAGATAACAAGGCCCAGGTGGACCATCTACGCACCTGTCGCTGATTTCGAGGCCTGTCCTGGCACACCCCAGTTCGCTGCAGGCCCGCAGGCCACGCCCCCTCCGCAATTAGCTTCAGAATAACAATGTTATTACAAAGAATAATAGACCTCTTATACCCTAGAAATGTTGGTCTTACTTAAAAATGCACGCATTTGTTTTCAGTGTTAAAAAAAATATTCTATGGCTCTTACGGAAATACATTTTGAAATATTTGGCTTTTTGGCTCTCTCAGCCAAAAAGGTTCCCGACCCCTGGACTAGAGCCGCATTCAAAAATGGAATACATACATTTTTGTCCTTAAACTTCTACAGACAGAAACCCCATAATGAAAATGTGATGTATATTTTTTTTATTATTAAGACAAAAACTATTTTGTAGTTAAATAATATATAATATATAAATATAATAGTGAACATACTAGTCAATTTGTCTTTTAGTAGTCAATCAATCAATCAATCAATGTTTACTTATATAGCCCTAAATCACTAGTGTCTCAAAGGGCTGCACAAACCACCACGACATCCTCGGTAGGCCCACATATGGGCAAGGAAAACTCACACCCAGTGGGACATCGGTGACAATAATGACCCAGTGGGACATCGGTGACAATAATGATCCAGTGGGACGTCTGTGACAATAATGATTATGAGAACCTTAGAGAGGAGGAAAGCAATGGATGTCGAGCGGGTCTAACATGATACTGTGAAAGTTCAATCCACAACGGATCCAACATAGTCGCGAGAGTCCAGTCCAAAGCGGGTCCAACTCAGCAGCGAGAGTCCCGTTCACAGCGGAGCCAGCAGGAAACCATCCCAAGCGGAGGCGGATCAGCAGCGCAGAGATGTCGAGGCGGATCAGCAGCGCAGAGATGTCCCCAGCCGATACACAGGCAAGCAGTACATGGCCACCGGATCGGACCGGACCCCCTCCACAGGGGAGAGTGGGACATAGAAGAAAAAGAAAAGAAACAGCAGATCAACTGGTCTAAAAAGGGAGTCTATTTAAAGGCTACAGTATACAAATGAGTTTTAAGGTGAGACTTAAATGCTTCTACTGAGGTGGCATCTCGAACTGTTACCGGGAGGGCATTCCAGAGTACTGGAGCCCGAACGGAAAACGCTCTATAACCCGCAGACTTTTTTTGGGCTTTGGGAATCACTAACAAGCCGGAGTCCTTTGAACGCAGATTTCTTGCCGGGACATACGGTACAATACAATCGGCAAGATAGGATGGAGCTAGACCGTGTAGTATTTTATACGTAAGTAGTAAAACCTTAAAGTCACATCTTAAGTGCAC
Source organism: Nerophis ophidion (assembly GCF_033978795.1). Classification (NCBI taxonomy): domain Eukaryota; kingdom Metazoa; phylum Chordata; class Actinopteri; order Syngnathiformes; family Syngnathidae; genus Nerophis; species Nerophis ophidion. The sequence goes on from NC_084620.1 coordinate 8,891,396, forward strand.
AGGAAGCCAGTGCAGGTGAGCCAGTACAGGTGTAATGTGATCAAACTTTCTTGTTCTTGTCAAAAGTCTAGCAGCCGCTAGTCAGTAGGCAATTGGGTTACAAAGGCTCCTAATTTGGCCGCCGACAAATGCAGTACCGTATTGTGTTGGACCAGTTGATCTGCCGCTTCTTTTCTTTCTCCTATGTCCCCCCTCCCTTGTGGAGGGGGTCCGGTCCGATGACCATGGATGAAGTACTGGCTGTCCAGAGTCGAGACCCAGGATGGACCGCTCGTCGGGACCCAGGATGGACCGCTCTCCTGTATCGGTTGGGGACATCTCTACGCTGCTGATCCGCTTGAGATGGTTTCCTGTGGACGGGACTCTCGCTGCTGTCTTGGATCCGCTTGAACAGAACTCTCGCGGCTGTGTTGGAGCCACTATGGATTGAACTTTCACCCGCTCGACATCCATTGCTTTCGGTCCCCTAGAGAGGGGGGGTTGCCCACATCTGAGGTCCTCTCCAAGGTTTCTCATAGTCAGCATTGTCACTGGCGTCCCACTGGATGTGAATTCTCTCTGCCCACTGGGTGTGAGTTTTCCTTGCCCTTTTGTGGGTTCTTCCGAGGATGTTGTAGTCGTAATGATTTGTGCAGTCCTTTGAGACATTTGTGATTTGGGGCTATATAAATAAACATTGATTGATTGATTGATTGTGTCATTTGCCATTCTATTGTCTTGTCAAAATTATTAGAGACGAGCGGTACAAAAATTTTTATTAATCTAAGACTGTGTGAAGACATTTTGCCTCTCAGTGTATGACCCAGCAGTAACTACTTGGTAGTGGATTGATACCAAAATTTGTAGTATCAGCCAAAACATAGGTCAAGTATTTCAACAAAAGAAAAATAAGCGCTTATACATTTGAACAAAAGTGTATATAGAACATGTTAAAACAGAAAGTAAGCAGATATTAATATTAAATGAACAAGGAGATTAATAATGTCTATGGATGTTCTCACTCATCAAGGTCATTGTATTCTCAGAGCGTTCAATTGATCACAACTGGACTTTTGGGTTTGTTGTAGAAGACGTTTCACCTCTCATCCAAGTAGGCTTCATCACTTCAGGCTCATAGACTTAGATTAGTCAGACCTAGTCCAGCGGCTGGTGCTAAAACTCCAAATATTTATAGTCCAACACCAGGAGGGTGTGCCTGGGCAAGGTTGGGGTCAGCCCAATCGTAGTGCGAAAAACAACTGTTTTATAGCTACTGAGTGCTATGTTCAGGTGCAACTATCCTTACCCCAGGCACACCGTCCTGGTCTTGGAGTATAAATATTTGTGGTTTTGGCACCAGCTGCTAGACCAGATCTCACCAATCTAAGTCTACGAGCATGAAGTAATGAAGCCTACTTGTATGAGAGGCGAAACGTCTTCTACTTGTAAGTACTCCGTGCGTGTGCATTGCTTAACATGCGCCTCTGCTAATTTTACCAGCAGTTTCACGACGTGATGACAGCGCGCGGTTAAGTCTGTAAAAAAAAGTACTGGTATCATTCAGAGGCAGTATAGTACCGGTTTTGATTAACTGGTATCGTGGTACCAGTGTACCATACAACCATAGTCAGAATAGAGACATCTTGGAGGAAAGCCAACGATTCGCATCCAATCTGATGGAGCTTGAGAGGTGCTTCAAAGAAGGTATAATAATAGTATTTGTTTAGCACCTTTCATACAAGAATTGCAGCTCAAAGTGCTTCACAGCAGTAAAAGACTTGATTAAGTAAAAACAAGCATAAAAAACGGAAAATGAATTATAACAAATAAAAATAAAGGGCTTCACGGTGGCAGAGGGGTTAGTGCGTCTGCCTCACAATACGAAGTTCCTGCAGTCCTGGGTTCAAATCCAGGCTCGGGATCTTTCTGTGTGGAGTTTGCATGTTCTCCCCGTGAATGCGTGGGTTCCCTCCGGGTACTCCGGCTTCCTCCCACTTCCAAAGACATGCACCTGGGGTTAGTTTGATTGGCAACACTAAATTGGCCCTAGTGTGTGAATGTGAGTGTGAATGTTGTCTGTCTATCTGTGTTGGCCCTGCGATGAGGTGGCGACTTGTCCAGGGTGTACCCTGCCTTCCGCCCGATTGTAGCTGAGATAGGCGCCAGCGCCCCCCGCGACCCCGAAAGGGAATAAGCGGTAGAAAATGGATGGATGGATGGAAATAAAAATAAAGATAAAAGCAAAGTAGAAAAACAAAAGGATCTGACAATAATAGTTACAATAATCAAGAACAAAAATGGAATGACCTAAATTGCCCAAAGATCGGTGTGCCAAGGTTTAGTTTTACATTTTTTTTGTACAAGAGCAAAATATAAAAAAAAAAAAAAATAAATATTTCTTGTTGTCATTGTAAAGTCTGTGGGATTCTGAGGACAAAAATTAATTGATTCCATTTTAGAATCAGGCTGTAACGTAACAAAATGTGGAAAAAGTGAAGCACAGTGAATACCGGATTTTTCGGAGTATAAGTCGCACCGGCCGAAAATGCATAATAAAGAAGAAGATAAACATACATAAGTCGCACTGGAGTATAAGTTGCATTTTTTGGGGAAATGTATTTCATTAAACCCAACAGCAAGAATAGACATTTGAAAGGCAATTTAAAATAAATAAAGAATAGTGAACAACAGGCTGAATAAGTGTACGTTATATGAGGCATAAATAACCAACTGAGAAGGTGCCTGGTATGTTAACGTAACATATTTTGGTAAGAGTCATTCTAATAACTCTAACATATAGAACATGCAATAAGTTTACCAAACAATCTGTCACTCCCAATCGATAAATCCGATGAAATCTTTTACGTCTAGTCTCTTACGTGAATGAGCTAAATAATATTATTTGATATTTTATGGTAACGTGATAATAATTTCCCACATAAGTCGCTCCTGAGTGACTGCGACTTATAGTCCGAAAAATACGGTACTTCCCGAGTGCAGTGTAAATTAATCCCAGGGCGAAAAACAGACTTCTGAAAAGTCAAGGCGCTCAACAGTGATAGAGCATTACAAGGATGGGTTCAACCAGGGATCCAATGATGGATTTTGTTGTACAGTCTTGCCACAGGTTTGAATAATTTCTTGGTTGTTAATGCCCTTACAATAAAACAGCAAGAACTATTACCGTTACTAAAACGGCCTTCTTTCATCTCCGTAATATCGCTAAAATTCGCTCCATTCTGTCCACTAAAGACGCTGAGATCATTATCCATGCGTTTGTTACGTCTCGCCTCGACTACTGTAACGTATTATTTTCGGGTCTCCCCATGTCTAGCATTAAAAGATTACAGTTGGTACAAAATGCGGCTGCTAGACTTTTGACAAGAACAAGAAAGTTTGATCACATTACGCCTGTACTGGCTCACCTGCACTGGCTTCCTGTGCACTTAAGATGTGACTTTAAGGTTTTACTACTTACGTATAAAATACTACACGGTCTAGCTCCATCCTATCTTGCCGATTGTATTGCACCATATGTCCCGGCAAGAAATCTGCGTTCAAAGGACTCCGGCTTGTTAGTGATTCCCAAAGCCCAAAAAAAGTCTGTGGGCTATAGAGCGTTTTCCGTTCGGGCTCCAGTACTCTGGAATGCCCTCCCGGTAACAGTTCGAGATGCCACCTCAGTAGAAGCATTTAAGTCTCACCTTAAAACTCATTTGTATACTCTAGCCTTTAAATAGACTCCCTTTTTAGACCAGTTGATCTGCCGTTTCTTTTCTTTTTCTTCTATGTCCCACTCTCCCTTGTGGAGGGGGTCCGGTCCGATCCGGTGGCCATGTACTGCTTGCCTGTGTATCGGCTGGGGACATCTCTGCGATGCTGATCCGCCTCCGCTTGGGATGGTTTCCTGCTGGCTCCGCTGTGAACGGGACTCTCGCTGCTGTGTTGGATCCGCTTTGGACTGGACTCTCGCGACTGTGTTGGATCCATTGTGGATTGAACTTTCACAGTATCACGTTAGACCCGCTCGACATCCATTGCTTTCCTCCTCTCTAAGGTTCTCATAGTCATCATTGTCACCGACGTCCCACTGGGTCATTATTGTCACCGATGTCCCACTGGGTGTGAGTTTTCCTTGCCCTTATGTGGGCCTACCGAGGATGTCGTGGTGGTTTGTGCAGCCCTTTGAGACACTAGTGATTTAGGGCTATATAAGTAAACATTGATTGATTGATTGATATTGCATGTACGTATAACCTTGAGGCAGGTGGTGACAAAAACAATATTATTTTATAGAAAACAAATCATTTTTTATTCGTTTAGCTCCAATTTGTACATGCATACCATATGTGAGGTGAGAGTCAAAGGTTACCCCGAGGTACTTATACAGTAGGATACAACAGAAATATTTGGGTTTGAAATTAAGAGAATGAAGCTCTTGCTGTTAGAATCAACAGTACACTTTAAACATTTGCACAGTTGTGCAGCTAAATAATTAACGCACCGATGTTTGAGTAAAAAGCCCCTCATTTGAAAACAGCATCATGCTCATTAAAGCCCCACAGCTTTATTCATGGTTTAGCTCTTGATTAGAATACATAATTAGACAAATCAAGCAAACGGAACAAGCATGCAACAGAGACTATTAATTTGTTCCTTATTATAAATTAACCAAAGTTGACAGAAAGTTTAAGGGAGGAGACAAAAAGGGAGCAGGTCATCAATAAAAGATTGCAGCTGCTGCACGCACACGCCTCAGCCGGTGCAAATTCAATATATCGGCCTAATCCTCTTCCCGCTGCCTTCCCACGTCAAGTGCAAAATTATTCTCAAGCTCACTCAAAAGATAGCGAGCTGATGGGAATGCCAACCGGCAGCGTTACACCAAGTCTGGCCGCTGATAAAGAAGAAAAATACTTCAAATTTTATCATTTGACAAGTTTAGTTGCTGTCTCTCGTTCTGAAGTAAATGTGCTCTCTTTATTCAACACAAACAGGCCAACTGGGAGCAACTTTATCAGGAAAGGGAACGGCTTTAGTAAGTAGATGGACAAAGAAGCAGGAGAACCAAGTGGTTTCAATGATGATGATGATAATGATGATGGAAGATAAATAAAGATGAACAAAGATGAAAAAAGAAGAAAAATGAAGGGGAATAAAGAATTTCGAACTAGAAGAAGAAGAAGAAACTGAAAATGAACAACACGAACAAGAAGAATATATAAAAAAAGACAAATTAAAGAAGAAAACCAAAAAGAAGGAAAGGAAGAAGAAGAAAAAGAAAGAAGACATTTCAATCAATCAATCAATCAATGTTTACTTATATAGCCCTAAATCACTAGTGTCTCAAAGGGCTGCACAAACCACCACGACATCCTCGGTAGGCCCACATAAGGGCAAGGAAAACTCACACCCAGTGGGACATCGGTGACAATAATGACCCAGTGGGACGTCGGTGACAATGATGACTATGAGAACCTTAGAGAGGAGGAAAGCAATGGATGTCGAGCGGGTCTAACATGATACTGTGAAAGTTCAATCCACAATGGATCCAACACAGTCGCGAGAGTCCAGTCCAAAGCGGATCCAACACAGCAGCGAGAGTCCCGTTCACAGCGGAGCCAGCAGGAAACCATCCCAAGCGGAGGCGGATCAGCATCGCAAAGATGTCCCCAGCCGATACACAGGCAAGCAGTACATGGCCACCGGAAAAAAGGACAATAAAGGGAACTATACACATATGTTTTAGTGTACACGTGTATGTGTGCTTTTCCATCTATCCGTTCATTTTTTGCTTCATATTAGGGTGACTGGAGTAGCTGGAGCCTATCCCAGCTGACTTTAGTCCACCAAGCACAAGTCACCAGCCAATCACAGAGCACATCCAGACAAACAACCATTCACATCCACACCTATGGACCGTTTAAGTCTTCAATTAACCTAAAGCTTTTGACACAATCGATCATTCCTTACTTCTGCAAAATTTGGAAAACTATGGCATAAGAGGTGTTTCACAACAGTGGTTAAGTAGTTATTTAAGTAACAGATCTCAATATGTGGAAATTAAGAAGACTACATCACAGCCAAGAAGAGTAACTTGTGGGGTTCCACAAGGCTTGGTATTGGGACCTAAGTTATTTATACTTTACCTAAATGATATTTGTTCAGTATCTAATAAATTAAAATGTATTATGTTTGCTGATGATACAAATGTATATTTTTCAGGAGAAGACTTGAAGGAAGTGTTGAGGATAATAGGGGTTGACTTAATTCAGCTAAAAAAATGATAAGAAAACTAAATTTATGGTGTTTAGTGAAGCAAGGACAAATTGTGAAGCAAAATCAAAATTAAATCAAGTGGAAATTGATAAAGTATATAAAACTAAATTCTTGGGAATAATAATTGATCATAAACTGTGTTGGAAACAGCATACTGAATATATAAAGGGAAAATATCAAAATCTATTGCTATTCTTTATTAAGTAAGACATATACTGGATAAGAAATGCCTGCATATGTTGTATTATTCTTTTATTTTTCCATATTTAACGTATTGTGTTGAAATTTGGGGAAATGTTTATAAAACAAACATGGACCCAATAATAAAACTTGAAAAAAGGGTCATTAGAATAATACACAAAGCGTGCTACTATGAACATACCAATCCATTATTTAGAAGTTCAAATGTATCAAAATTTTCAGACATTGTGTTTTTAAAAACAATGGAAATTATGTTTCGAGTAAAGAACAACAGCCTTCCAGCTTGTATTCTTGGGCTATTTCATTTAAAAGGAGAAAACTATAATTTACGGGAGATAATGATTTTTTAAATAAGTAAAGCGAGAACTAATATAAAATACAAATGTATTACAGTTTTAGGAGTAAATGGTGGAATAAGCTCAGTGATGAGCTGAAGACATGCACTTCTTTGGTAAGGTTTAAGAAATCCTTGAAAGGTGAAATAATTGAAAATTATAAAATATAGTAACAATTACTTTCATCCCATTGATTTTTTTTTTTTTTTTTTTTTTAACATTGTTCCATCCATCCATCCATTTTCTACCGCTTATTCCCGTCATAGGTGGCGCCTATCTCAGCTACAATCGGGCGGAAGGCGGGGTACACCCTGGACAAGTCGCCACCTCATCGCAGGGCCAACACAGATAGACAGTAAACATTCACACTCACATTCACACACTAGGGCCAATTTAGTGTTGCCAATCAACCTATCCCCAGGTGCATGTCTTTGGAAGTGGGAGGAAGCCGGAGTACCCGGAGGGAACCCACGCATTCACGGGGAGAACATGCAAACTCCACACAGAAAGATCCCGAGCCTGGATTTGAACCCAGGACTGCAGGACCTTCGTATTGTGAGGCAGACGCACTAACCCCTCTGCCACCGTGAAGCCGCTTTTAACATTGTTGTTCCAGGCAATCTAATTTTCAGTGAAGGTATAGGATAGGCAAATATAAGCTTAGGCTTCAGCCTATTCCTTTTCCGGTCATTCTTTTTCTTTTCTTTTGTGTGTAAATGTGTATGATTGTTTACGTATAACCTGTACTGTCAAACTGATCACACAAAATGGTTGATTGATTTGATTGATTATATGACCGAAATAAACTTATTTCATTCATTTCATTCAACCTAACAAGCATGATTTTGGAATATGAGAGGAAGATAACTCTCAAATGTAGAAGAAAAACATGCAAACTACACAAAAGATGACACTACACAGATTCAACCCCTCAACCTCTTGTTTGTGAGGCCAAATAACCAGCTGGCCCCCGGAGTACTTCTCCAAGATTGACATGTTTTGTACCTTGGGTGCATGGTCTCGACTGATGGCGGCGCTGAAAACATGGTCTACGAGAAACTGGAGGGCGACGCCCATCTTCCTGGCCCCGCCCTCATAGGGAAGGTCTCTGATGGCCCCTAGCACCTCTTCCAGGGAGCTGTAGTCCGTCAAAGCAATCCGCATCCTGCAAGCGGACAAAAGAGCGTGGGGAAACAGGAACTGGTGTACACATGTGTATAGGTTGTATTCACCTGACGTCATGTCCGTCTCATTAAATATGCAAAGGTCGAAGTGGTGGTCAAGCAGGCATCTCTCCCGTCCAAAGGCAAAACCCAGTAACTCAATTTTGGTCAAAACTGAGCTGATAATAATTTTGGAGTTCCTAGGTGATATGCTTTACATTAGTGTATGCGATATTGTCATTTGTTCCGTAAGTAAGCTGTTACGCGCATGGCAGGACCTAGCAACTACCACATAACCGCGTAGATACAACAGAAAAACCTAGTATCTCAAGGGACCAATCGAAGCTTCTTTGTCAGTCACCTTATGAGACATTTGCACGAATGGGGGCCGACGGTCAACCTGATTATGTGATATTATGGCACGAGGGGATATTTGGAAGATTGGCCCAGGACGTTGCAAGCACCTTCATTAAATGTATTGTTCTTGATTCTTCCCCTTGCATACTCTTTTGGGCAGATAACTGTGGAGGTCAAAATAAAAACTGGACGCTGTACACGGCTCTTGCCCAATGTGCAAACGCAGAATGGGGCCCACCCGAGATTGGGATAAAATATCTGGAGAAAGGGCACATGTTCATGAGAGCAGATTCAATCCATGGCTCAATCGGCAAGAAAATGAAAGCTCAAGAAAACATCTATACGTTTGATGATTTTGTGGATCTTTGTAAGACAGCATCAAGATAAGATTGGTTTTCCTTTGTTTTCTCAAAATCAGCTAGAAGTGAGTTACTAGGTTTTGCCTTTGGACGGGAGATCTGTTGTCAAAACATTCTGGGCGATATTTTGCCTTTCTCAAAGAAAAATGCCTAATGCTTGTTTTGTTTTAGGCTGTTTGAATCCTTCGAATCGTGAAAAGGATCAAAGTTTCTTCAGAGTTTCTCGAAAGGTAATCAAAAAGGACGAAAGATTTTACAAAATAACGACAAGTTTGAAGTGATCACATTGTTAAAAGTTGGTTTGATATACTTTTAACGTTTAGTTTTCTCATTTAAGTATTATCTTGATTTTATTGTATTTATCTTGTTTCGATGTTCTAATACCGCATTTTTTCTACCAGTTTTTTGTAAACCACCAACTCAGCGAGTCTAATCAGAATCAAAATAGTTTTATTGGCTTTGTTTGTGAACGGGTTCACAAACTAGGAATTTTTCTTGGTACAATCGCGCAACATAAAACACATATAACACAGAATAGGTAATAAAAATGAGCTGTAACTGAGCTATCAGATCGTGTTATTGTTCATGCCTCTGATGGCCGAGGGTAAAAAACTGTCCAGGTGGCGGGAGGTTTGAGTCTGGATGGACCGTAGTCTCCTGCCTGAGGGGAGAAGGGAGAATACTTTGTGTCGAGTTGAGTCTAAATAAATAAAGTAAACGTGAGAAAAATCTAAAAGAGTTTAGTTTTTTCCTAAAGGCAGCAATTGTACACAAAGCTTTCAGCACACACACAACGTTGAGACCTATATTTGTATTTTGACAAAGAAGGGGAAAACCAGGCATACTCGTAACGACGTGTGCAACAACAACAAGGAAACATGACCAAAACTTCCCATGCAGTTACGGTGAGTTGTGATCACTTCTCCGTCTTCTCTCACAACCAGTCAGGTCTTCAATGGTGGCACTGATTGCCTTTGAGGGTTTATAATGTTAAAATAAAATAAAAACAGTGAATCAAGGCTATCGAGTGCTTCTTTCAGTTTGTTAACAAAGACGCAAAAGCAAATCATGAAATGCAACCTTACCCGAGCAAAATCGAAGCATGAGTCTTGATACCAATTTCCATGAACCAACCACACACAAATAAGTTGGAGGCCTCTGTGCTTTTCCAAGCTGCCATCTGTTTTTTTGTGTAGATTGACATCTGTAGCACCAGATAGTTTGACATGTTTGCAACGCAACTGATTAATAATCCCTGAGTTTGCTAATAAATCTTTTTTTGGTAACATACAGCAAGGATGTCAAACTCATTTTAGATCAGGAGCCACATGGAGAAAAATGTACTCTCAAGTGGGCCGCACTGGTAAAATAACAGCACGATAACTTAAAAATAAAGAAAACTTCGGATTGTTTTCATTGTTTAAAAATAGAACAAGCACAATCTGAAAATGTACAAATAATAATGTTGATGTTTTTTTTAGGGACGGCGTGGCGCAGTGGTAGAGTGGCCGCGCGCAACCCGAGGGTCCCTGGTTCAATCCCCACCCAGTACCAACCTTGTCACGTCCGTTGTGTCCTGAGCAAGACACTTCACCCTTGCTCCTAATGGGTGGTGGTTAACGCCTTGCATGGCAGCTCCCTCCATCAGTGTGTGAATGTGTGTGTGAATGGGTAAATGTGGAAGTAGTGTCAAAGCGCTTTGAGTACCTTGAAGGTAGAAAAGCGCTATACAAGTACAACCCATTTGTTTATTTATCATTTTTTTACACTTAATGTTGCGGTTAATAGTATTCTACCTTTATTTGTAGTTATTGATACTTTCTGAAAAAAATATGTGATAATGTTCATCAGTCAACTCATTGGTGTTAATTTTCAATCTTTTAAGATAAAAAAAAATGTTAAATTGTAATTACAGGATGCTATTTTCTGTAGTTTGCTTATTTTCCTCGACTGGTGCACCAATTTAATTATTTTTTATATATGGAGCACCTATTGCAACATCTAGTGGACACATTTAGAAAATACATTTCTTTCATTCAAAAAGTTTGGCTCATTTTCATACTTAGCAAACCTGATAAAACCTGTTTGCAGGCCTGATCCGGCCCTCGGGCTGTACATTTGACACCCCTGACACACAGGGATCGATTCTATTGCATTGTTTGATTTTTGCTCGTATCTGCCTTTAGCAGAAAGATCTAGGCCCCTTGTGTACTCAGGTAGTTTGCACACTGTTTGCTGCACGGTAGCCATATTGGTTTGGTTGACCACCACTTCGTTTGCAGGAACTAAACGGGTCAGAAAAGTCCTGTGACTGAATACAACCAATAGAGTTTGCGGTACCTGGGGACATCCCCAAAGACAGTGACTCCGAAACGGACGCCCTCTGCTCCTGTCACGCTGCTCTTGAAGGAAGACACCATCGCTGAGATAAAGTCTTTGATCCTGGAGAAGCTGCTCTGGCCCACACTCCATGACTCGTCCACCAGAAACACGACGTCTGCCTGCACCACCGTCCTGCATGCTACGGGAAAGGCTCATTAAGTCCAATGTCCATGCAATTATTATTATTTAATGCTTATGTTGATTTTGTGAGTAAAGGAGTAAATCTGCAACATCATAGCAATATCATATTTCAACTCTTGTCACTAGATGGTGGTCTTGTCTCACCATGTTTGCTCGCAAGCTGCAGATTCCCATGAATTGATAATGAGAATAAAGTCAGCCCCGAACAAACATCAGTATTCCAAGCGCTCTTGCAGTAAAACTTTAGCACAGCAGTGAGTAGCGTTGAAAATATTAAGGTAAACACAACCCAAATCGCGGTCAGTCATGCCCGACCCCCCCTTACCCCCTCCCTTGCTGAGCCAACAGGTGCTTTTTAATGGCATGCACATATGACTCCATAACTTGTAATAAGACATGCAATATAAATAGACAAGTAGAGTACGCTGTTAGATGTGGGCTCCGTCATACTGCGATGGCTGCAATCCCAGCATGCACCACAGGTGACATATAATGCTTCCATCTCATACTGACCTAACATTGTGTTCCATGTCCTCTCACATATGTCAACAACACAGAGTTCTGCGCAAAACACATCAAACACGATGGGAACTTTGAGCGAGGCAGCAGCTGCAGGCCCGAGATGGAAAAAGGCGATCAATAATCCAGAAGTTAGCCGGCAGCCTGCGAGCCTTTGATAGTGTATGAGGTATGCTGCAAGACCCTATCAAAGGAGTGTGACTCTGTTATGCCGCCACTGATTTCCACATTCGCTTGTCAGCGCTCAGTGGATTATTGTGTGTGATATAGGCGGGAAAATGGTGAAGAAATTACAGCAGCGTTTACCGTACGACAATATATTGTAGGGCAGAGGTCACCAACATTTTTGAAACCAAGAGCTACTTCTTGGGTACTGATTAATGTGAAGGGCTACCAGTTTGATACATACTTAAATAAATTGCCAGAAATAGCCAATTTGCTCAATTTACCTTAAATAAATACATCTATTTATCGACTCCGCTTGGGATGGTTTCCTGTGGACGGGACTCTCGCTGCTGTCTTGGATCCGCTTTGAACTGAACTCTCGCGGCTGTGTTGGAGCCACTATGGATTGAACTTTCACAGTATCATGTTGGACCCGCTCGACATCCATTGCTTTCGGTACCCTGGGGGGGTTGGGGGGTGGGATTGCCCACATATGAGGTCCTCTCCAAGGTTCTCATAGTCATCATTGTCACTGGCGTCCCACTGGGTGTGAGTTTTCCTTGTCCTTATGTGGGTTCTTCCGAGGATGTCGTAGTCGTAGTGGTTTGTACAGTCCTTTGAGACATCTGTGATTTAGGGCTATATAAATAAACATTGATTGATTGATTGATATTTATTTAAAAAAAGGGTTATTTCTGTCTGTCATTCCGTCGTACATTTTTTTTCCTTTTACGTAAGGATTTTTTGTAGAGAATAAATTATGAAAAAAAAAACACACTTAATTGAACGGTTTAAAAGGGGAGAAAAATTTGATTTTGAAACATAGTTTATCTTTAATTTCGAATCTTTAAAATTAAAAATTCAACCGAAAAAAAACAAAAGAAAACTAGTTCATTTGAATCTTTTTGAAAAAATAAAAAAAAATATTTATGGAATATCATCAGTAATGTTTCCTGATTAAGATTGATTTTAGAATTTTGACGACATGTTTGAAATAGGTTAAAATCCAATCTGCACTTTGTTAGAATATATAACAAATTAGACCAAGCTATATTTCTAACAAAGACAAATCATTATTTCTTCTTGATTTTCCAGAACAACATTTTTGAAATAAATTCAAAATACTTTGGAATAAGATTTAAATTTGATTTTACAGATTTTATAGATTTGCCAGAATATTTTTTTTTATTTTAATCATAATAAGTTTGAAGAAATATTTCACAAATATTCTTTGTCGAAAAAACAGAAGCTAAAATGAAGAATTAAAATGTATTTATTATTCTTTACAATAAAAAAAATAAATTTACTTGAACATTGATTTAAATTGTCAGGAAAGTAGAGGAAGGAAATTAAAAGGTAAAAAGGTAAATGTGTTTAAAAATCCTTAAATACTTTTGAAGGTTGTATTTTTTCTCTAAAATTGTCTTTCTGAAAGTTATATGAAGCAAAGTAAAAAAAATAAAAGAATTTATTTAAACAAGTGAAGACCAAGTCTTTAAATAATTGTCTTGGATTTTGAAATTCTATTTGAGTTTTGTCTCTCTTAGAGTTCAAAATGTCAAGCGAAGCGAGACCGGCTTGCCAGTAGATAAATACAATTAAAAAAATAGAGGCAGCTCACTGGTAAGTGCTGCTATTCGAGCTATTTTTTAGAACAGGCCAGCGGGCGACTCATCTGGTCCTTACGAGCTACCTGGTGCCGCGGGCACCGCGTTGGTGACCCCTGTTGTAGGGGCTCTAATCTATTCAATTAACCATCTATAGTCAACAAGTGCATGGTAGACAAAAAGTAAATACTGTTGGGGTTTCGAACTAGCGCTGCATCCAGCAACATTAACAGATGTTGCTGTAGACAATCGCCTGATGTTGTTTGACTACAAAAGATAGTACTCTGTAAAAAAAAAAAATCTCTACACAGACAGTAAGATTATATAATGTGTTTAAGTCTCGTCTTAAGACCCACTTTTATTCTTTGTCTTTTAACACTATGTGAGTTGTGTGGTCCTCTGTTCTCTGTTGTCCTCTGTGTTTTTTATACACTTTGATTTCTATTTTACTGTTTTAATTGATTTTACCCTTTAAAATAGTTTTTAATCATATTTGTTTTTATATTGTTTTTATTGGTTTTATTCTTTGGCTTTTAACACTACGTGAGTTGTGTGGTCCTCTGTTGTCCTCTGTGTTTTTTATACACTTTGATTTCTATTTTACTGTTTTAATTGATTTTACCCTTTAAAATAGTTTTTAATCATATTTGTTTTTATATTGTTTTTATTGGTTTTATATATATATTTTTTTCTAATTGTTTTTAACACGGCTGTGCAGCACTTTGGAAACGTTATTGTTGTTTAAATGTGCTATATAAATAAAGTGGATTGGATTGGATTGGATTGGATAATGAGCGAGTGTAACCTAACCTAGGGCTCCAACCAGGGTTCTCTGATTGAGAACCACATGGTGCTGGGCAATATGCTAAAGCCCGAGATGTCCAGTGCGACTCTCAAGGTGTGACGGAGTGAAGTTTACAAGCACACTAACATACGATGGCACTAGCTGGCATCTGTTACACGAGGGCAAACGGACACTAAATCGTTCTGCCTAGGTCCAAATTTGTTTGGAATGCAAAAGGCACACTGAAAAAAGTCCATCCATCCATCCATCCATCATCTTCCGCTTATCCGAGGTCGGGTCGCGGGGGCAGCAGCCTAAGCAGGGAAGCCCAGACTTCCCTATCTCCAGCCACTTCGTCTAGCTCTTCCCGGGGGATCCCGAGGCGTTCCCAGGCCAGCCGGGAGACATAGTCTTCCCAACGTGTCCTGGGTCTTCCCCGTGGCCTCCTACCAGCTGTACGTGCCCTAAACACATCCCTAGGGAGGCGTTCGGGTGGCATCCTGACCAGATGCCCGAACCACCTCATCTGGCTCCTCTCGATGTGGAGGAGCAGCGGATTTACGTTGAGCTCCTCCCGGATGGCAGAGCTTCTCACCCTATCTCTAAGGGAGAGCCCCGCCACCCGGCGGAGGAAACTCATTTCGGCCGCTTGTACCCGTGATCTTATCCTTTCGGTCATGACCCAAAGCTCATGACCATAGGTGAGGATGGGAACGTGGATCGACCGGTAAATTGAGAGCTTTGCCTTCCGGCTCAGCTCCTTCTTCACCACAACGGATCGGTACAACGTCCGCATTACTGAAGACGCCGCACCGATTCGCCTGTCGATCTCACGATCCACTCTTCCCTCACTCGTGAACAAGACTCCTAGGTACTTGAACTCCTCCACTTGGGGTAGGGTCTCCTCCCCAACCCGGAGATGGCACTCCACCCTTTTCCGGGCGAGAACCATGGACTCGGACTTGGAGGTGCTGATTCTCATTCCGGTCGCTTCACACTCGGCTGCGAACTGATCCAGTGAGAGCTGAAGATCCCGGTCAGATGAAGCCATCAGGACTACATCATTTGCAAAAAGCAGAGACTTAATCCCGTGGCCACCAAACCGAATCCCCTCAACGCCTTGGCTGCGCCTAGAAATTCTGAAAAAGGTCAAAACCTAGTTATTGGGATTTTACCATAAAATGTACAGTGTTTTTATTCCCAAGTATTGTATGGAAAAACGGTGCAACTGTTATTTTTTAATACATTTGAATTATTATAGTTCCAAATCCGGTTGTTGAAAAATGTTTCAAAACAAGAGATTATTCCATCCCACCGCCACAGATACATTGCTGTGGGCAACATTGTGCAGCATTTGTTCAGTAGCTACTGTGTTGTGCAATATACTGGTTGATTTATGACCGTGTGTTCAGAAAGAGCTGCATTTTGCTCTCAGCTTTCTCAGCCACTCTAAATCATTGTGTTTGACAGAATTGTAACATGTTGTCAGTCTCTCCAGTATTTTTTGGGTGACTGTGTTTGCCTAAAATGCCTGAATTTGCAACAGCTTTTTCAGAAAGTTGTTGCAATAATTTGATGTGTTTTTTAATATTATTGAATCAACTTGTAATATATTTATTTTTTAAGTTTTAAGTGTTCTGTAACCTTAACCTCAAAAAGCACAGAATTTTAACAAAAATTGGAAAACAAAGACTGTATTGATGTTTTGTTTTAGAGCACAGTGGAGTTATCATGTTCTCCCCAGGAATGCGTGGGTTCCCTCCGGGTACTCCGGCTTCCTCCCACTTCCAAAGACATGCACCTGGGGATAGGTTTATTGGCAACACTAAATTGGCCCTAGTGTCTGAATGTGAGTTTGAATGTTGTCTGTCTATCTGTGTTGACCCTGCGATGAGGTGGCGACTTGTCCAGGGTGTAACTGCCTTCCGTCCGAATGCAGCTGAGATAGGCTGCAGCACTCCCCGTGACCCCAAAGGGACGAACGGCAGAAAATGGATGGATGGATGGATTCATAAGTAGGCCATTAGATGGCAGTAAAGACATACTCAAATCTGTAAAAAAAACAGTATTAATACTTTATAATTACAGATATAAAACACCACCAAAGGGCTTATTGTCCATTGTCTGCTCTGTCATCCACAATCTGATGACATTCTCTGCGTATGTTTTATGCTTGAAAATTGTTTGTCCGTTTTAAACATTAATTTACATTCCAACACATTTACCCTCGCAGGTTAAAGGTGTTTGTGAACAATTGAGAGCGATCTATAGTGTTCATTTTTGTTGGTAAATGAGAGACGATGAAAGCTTATCATCACACTTCAACAAGCAATAAATGCTAAATTTCCCGCAATCTGGATGTCAGACATTTAACATTAAATTGGAAACACCCTTGCGCCAGATTCCTTGTTATACCTATTACGAAACTGAAAACGTCAGCAGGCTGCACTTGGCCCGCGGGCCGTGGTTTGCACACCCATAATATAGACAGTAAATTTCTACATACTACATTACCCAGAAGGGGTAGCACTATGGACAGGAACAAGAAGTAGGCCTATGCTATGCGGGAAGACGACACCTTTGGCCTTTAATCAATAAAGAGTTCATACTAGCAGTGACGTGCTGTCAGGGGAGGCAAGTGAGGCAGTGCCTCACCTGCCACCAGGTGGGTTGACCATGAGATGTTCCAAAACAAAGTCCATCCATCCATCCATTTTCTACCGCTTATTCCCTTTTGGGGTCGCGGGGGGCGCTGGCGCCTATCTCATCTACAATCGGGCGGAAGGCGGGGTACACCCTGGACAAGTCGCCACCTCATCGCAGGGCCAACACAGATAAACAGACAACATTCACACTCACATTCACACACTAGGGCCAATTTAGTGTTGCCAATCAACCTATCCCCAGGTGCATGTCTTTGGAAGTGGGAGGAAGCCGGAGTACCCGGAGGGAACCCACGCATTCACGGGGAGAACATGCAAACTCCACACAGAAAGATCCCGAGCCTGGATTTGAACCCAGGACTGCAGGACCTTCGTATTGTGAGGCAGACGCACTAACCCCTCTGCCACCGTGAAGCCCTCCAAAACAAAGTAATAAAATAAAATAAGTTTCAGTATTTCTCTTTTGGTTTATGCTTTCTATGTGATTTTGGTGTGGTTTTTGTATATATTGATCATTTTCATGGTCGAAATCGCGTAAATTCCATGTTTCCTGATCAATACAACGCAGCATACGAGAAGTGAGGCAGGCACAGGGGGTGCCTCCACGGCTACATAGTGTGTATTGGGTGTGTGCGTGCGTGCGAGGGGGCGCATGCTTGTTGCCACGGGGGAAAGGCAGACCATGAGGCAGCATGTACCACTGCCTCAAGGTATTGTCAACTTGCAGTTCAAAGCCTCAGCAGTACTCTGACTCGCCACACACAGAAGTGGGGGCGCTCAAGCTGGCAGACACAGGTCTCTCCAGCAGAAGCCTGCATTTTTTCTTTTCTTTTTTTCTAAACTGTATTTATAACAAACTTGGCATTTTTATTAGAGTAAGCCAGCGTTTGTGGGTGTTTTTTGTCAAATGCAAAAATATTGTTTAATTTTTTGGAATGAAATTAAATTAAATGAATGTGTCTTCCAATATGGAAGATTATATACTGTATCCAAGATTAAATACTTCTCTAAACTGGACTTTAAGACCAAAATAAATGCGATCATACGAAGTACGTTTTCATGGAGGATAGCTATTGCTGCTTCAGATACAAATACAGAAAGTTAAGATACACTCACAATACTTGATTTATTTTGTTAAAAGCAAATAGGACCAAAAAGTATTTAATAAGAACTTTATTAAATACTTTTTGGAACTATTTATCATATCATAATATCATTATGATTACGTTTTTTATGAAAGCGAATAACTCCCTTTTTCCCCATTACTCTAATGTGCATCCTGAATCAACAATGACTAGGGCTGCACATATGAATTTAAGTTAAAAAAAAAAGTATTTATGCCTCACCTGGTGTTTAGTTCACCGCACGTCACTGCATAATAGTGATGTCCCGGTACCAAAATAATTTCAATACTTTTCGGTACTTTTCTAAATAAAGGGAACCACAAAACATTTCATTATTGGCCTCATTTTAACAAAAAATGGGGATGAATACCGGTACTTTTCAGAGGCGGTATCGTACCGAATATGATTAATTAGTATCGCGGTACAAGACTAATACCGGTGTACAGTATATTATTACACGTAGTCCCTGCTTCGTCTACACAAGAAACAAATGTTTTGATTAGACAGTTGTCGTGACTGTTTGAGCGCTGCTCAAAAACAAACTTAAATTGGCGAAAATGAGTGTGGGAGAATTGCAGGCCTTGGACAAACTTGTGAGGCCGCGCATAGTTAGTGGGGATAGGTTGAATTGGCGTGATTGATTGATACTTTTATTAGTAGATTGCACAGTTCAGTACATATTCCGTACAATTGACCACTAAATGGTAACACCCCAATAAGTTTTTCAACTTGTTTAAGTCGGGGTCCACGTTAATCAATTCATGGTACAAATATATACTATCAGCATAATACAGTCATCACACAGGTTAATCATCATAGTATGTACATTGAATTATTTACATTATTTACAATCCGGGGGTGGGATGAGGAGCTTTGGTTGATATCAGTACTTCAGTCATCAGCAATTGCATCAACAGAGAAATGGACATTGAAGCAGTGTAGGTCTTACTTAGTAGGATATGTACAGCCAGCAGTGAACATAGTGAGTTCAGATAGCATAAGAGCAAGTATATACATTAGAAGTACATTTGATTATTTACATTAGGTTATTTATAATCCGGGGAGATGGGATGTGAATGGAGGAGGGTATTAGTAAAGGGTTGATGTTGCCTGGAGGTGTTGTTTTAGAGCGGTTTTGAAGGAATATAGAGATGCACTTACTTTTACACCTGTTGGGAGTGCATTCCACATTGATGTGGCATAGAAAGACAATGAGTTAAGACCTTTGTTAGATCGGAATCTGGGTTTAACGTGGTTTGTGGAGTTCCCCCTGGTGTTGTGGTTACCACAAAGTAGTTTGACATGTACTTCGGTATCAGGGAGGTGTAGCGGATTTTATAGACTAGGCTCAGTGCAAGTTGTTTTACTCTGTCCTCCACCCTGAGCCAGCCCACTTTGGATAAGTGGGTTGGAGTGAGGTGTAGGTCTAAAAGTAACCGGACTAGCTTATTCTGGGATGTTTGGAGTCTAGATTTGAGGGTTTTGGAGGTGCTGGGGTACCAGGAGGTGCAAGCGTAATCGAAAAAGGGTTGAATGAGAGTTCCTGCTAGAATCTTCAAGGTGTTTTTGTTGACCAGAGAGGAGATTCTGTAGAGGAATCTCGTTCTTTGGTTGATCTTTTTGATTGAAGGGACGGCGTGGCGCAGTGGGAGAGTGGCCGTGCGCAACCCGAGGGTCACTGGTTCAAATCCCACCTAGAACCAACCTCGTCACGTCCGTTGTGTCCTGAGCAAGACACTTCACCCTTGCTCCTGATGGGTGCTGGTTGGCGCCTTGCATGGCAGCTCCCTCCATCAGTGTGTGAATGTGTGTGTGAATGGGTGAATGTGGAAGTAGTGTCAAAGTGCTTTGAGTACCTTGAAGGTAGAAAAGCGCTATACAAGTACAACCCATTTAGCATTTATTACCTTGGTTGCCATTTTATCACAAGAAAGTTTACTGATTTCATCTTTCCTGGTGATAACAATGTCACCCACTTTTGCACCAAACAAAAGTAGTTTCTGTTCATGGCGTAATTACACAGTATTTTGGACATCTGTGTTGCTGAATCTTTTGCAATTAGTTCATCTAATAATGGAGACTATAAAGAACAATGCTGTTGTTGGAAAGCGGTGGATTGCAGCTGTCTTTAGCACCGAGACCCAGCCGGTGTTTCTTCGTTTGTTGTGAAGCGGAGCGGTCAAGCAAACATGTTTCTCTACGTCAACCAGATGAGGAAATTGTGGTATATATCTTACCGAAGACATCAGTGGATTATTTGTCGTCCTGCAGCATCTGTGAGCTTGGCTCCTCGGCTTCTCTCTAAGACACTGTGTGTTGACCGCAGTCATACGACCTCGTGGTATGTCTTTACAATCTTTAAAACCTCACTAAAACACTATTAAAACAATAAGCAGATAAGGGATCTTCCAGAATTATCGTAGTAAATGTGTCTAATTACATATGAAACGCTCACACTGCCGTCGCCCGGAGCTGTCGCTTTTTTTTTTTCTCTAGTCCTTCACTATCAATATCCTAATTCACAGACCCACTTTTGGCGTGATCTCGCCATAGAACTCGCATGTGGAGAAATTGCTCTACCTAGTGAAGAAGTGGGTGAATTACAGTTTTATGTCGTAGGAGGAGTGATGCCATACCTTCAGCTTGCGCCATGACGCTCCGATGATGGAGGCAGAGGCACAGGAGAAAGAAGCAAAAAGCAGAGCGGCCCATACTCCTCCTCGCCCTGTTCGGATCACCCGCTTCCTCCTGCTGCTGCTTCACCTCACAAATCCTATTCCAGGACGACGCTCCGGGATCATCAATTCTCACGCTTCTCTCCTCTTATCTAGACAGGGAAAGTCAAAGAAAGATAAAAACGTGAGCGGCCATTTTTTTTTTAAATGTTGTGTTTACCTTCCTTGCAATGAGACGTGCACGCATGCAACACCATAAATCCCTCACTGTTTATGATCCGTTTATTGCGCATTGTTCTAATAAGGGCGGGAGGAGGACAATAAAAGCGCAGTTCATTGCAGGGTATAAGGTGCAGACACGTTTATAACACATTCCAACAAGAGCAAAGGAGTAAATGTCTTACACAGCAGCGTTTTAAATTGTCGAATACCAAGCCAGCTATCAGAGGCAATTACTGGGGCGTCTGAACAAACACGCCACTGGAATTTATGACCCCTAATAATCCGCAGGAGCATTGCAGAGCCAGACACAAACCACTGCTTAGCAAGAGTACGAAAGAAAATCTTCATGCCCGACATTGCCGATGAGAAGGTTTGATTATGTAAATTGCTCCTCAGGAGATCATAAATATTGATTTGGACGAAGCGGATTTAGTTTTTCTTCGAATGAAAATGCAAGGAAGTGCAGTCATGTCCACTAAACCCACTGTCAGTTTCATTATTTCCACAGAGGCCAGAGACAGTGTGCGCACAAGCATGACAAATCTAGAACAACAGGCAACAAGTTATCTGGTTAGCGCTTACGCTCGGCTTATTTTGCGTGGACGTGTGTTTTGACAAGTGTTTTTTTCCCTTTGGGGTTAAAGGCCTACTGAAAGCCACTACTACCGACCACGCAGTCTGATAGTTTATAAATGAATGATCAAATATTAACATTGCAACACATGCCAATAAGGCCTTTTGTTTACTAAATTGCAATTTTAAATTTCCCGCGAGTTTCTTGTTGAAAACGTCGCGGAATGATGACGCATACGCGTGACGTCACGTGTTGGAGGAGACATAGCATAGCACCAAACAAAAGTCGTTTCTGTTCATGGCGTAATTACACAGTATTTTGGACATCTGTGTTGCTGAATCTTTTGCAATTTGTTCATCTAATAATGGAGACTATAAAGAACAATGCCGTTGGTGGAAAGCGGTGTATTGCAGCTGTCTTTAGCACCGAGACACAGCCGGTGTTTCTTTGTTTGTTGTGAAGCGGAGCGGTCAAGCAAACATGTTTCTCTACGTCAACCAGCATGTTTTTGGATGGGGAAATTGTGGTATATATCTTACCGAAGACATCAGTGGATTATTTGTCGTCCTGCAGCATCTGTGAGCTTGGCTCCTCGGCTTCTTTCTAAGACATTGTGTGTTCACCGCAGTCATCCGACCTCGTGGTATGTCTTTACAATCTTTAAAACCTCACTAAAACACTATTAAAACAATAAGCAGATAAGGGATCTTCCAGAATTATCCTAGTAAATGTGTCTAATTACATCTGAAACGCTCACACTGCCGTCGCCCAGAGCTGTCGCTTTTTTTTTTTCTTTTTTTTTTCTAGTCCTTCACTATCAATATCCTAATTCACAGATCTTTCATCCTCGCTCAAATTAATGGGGAAATTGTCGTTTTCTCGGTCCGAATTGCTCTTACTGCTGGTGGCTCCAATTAAAAACAATGTGAATATGGGTGGAGCCCTGCAACTCGTGACGTCACGTACACATACTTCCGGTAAAGGCAGGGCTTTTCTATTAGCTTTATCGTCGTCGTTCTCTACTAAATCCTTTCAGCAAAAATATGGCAATATCGCGAAATGATCAAGTATGACACATAGAATGGACCTGCTATTCCCGTTTAAATAAGAACATCTCATTTCAGTAGGCCCTTAAACTTTTGATGATTATTAGATTCTGTCCAAGACAAAGACATTGTTGTATTAGCTCTAGTCTGGGCTGTCTAATCGCTAGACGCTGAAGGTTGTGGTGTCAGACATAAAAAACATGTATTGAGCAGCAGCGCTACGGCTCAAGGACCTTTAGCTGTGCTCGGCGAGGAGAGAGCGGCGTCGATAGGAAGATCTGCAAGCAAC
The DNA here is from genome assembly GCF_033978795.1 of Nerophis ophidion. NCBI lineage: Eukaryota > Metazoa > Chordata > Actinopteri > Syngnathiformes > Syngnathidae > Nerophis > Nerophis ophidion. Next base: position 8,914,260 of record NC_084620.1, read on the forward strand.
ATGCAGTCAAGTGAAGCTAATCAGCGGCTGAGTCGCACAAATTCAAACACTTAAATCAGCGCATGATTCTGAGGTGGCGCGGGCAGATTATCTCATTTAAAACCAATCAAACTCTATCGGAGAGCAGCACGGACGGCATATTAGCCGCCTTGCGGAGATGATTTTTGCAGATATGCTTTTAAATTGACTGTTATTAATATAGTGCAGTGGCACCTGAGTTTTTGTAAGCTCTACTTTTTTCCATGATTCGTTTTTATCCACGGCAATTTTCACTAAAAGTTTGTTTGTTTTTGTACAGCACCGCTTCCTGTCTCTCTTCCAGTGGGTGTCCCGACGACGCCTCCAGTCGGTCTTCATGCAGCCTTTGGACCTCCAGCTCGCCTGTATGGCGCTTGCCCTCCTTGCTTGCTTCGGAGGCAGCTGACTGGCGACCAAAAATTCCTACTCGTGGACCAAGTATGTGGTCGTTTCATTGACGCCCTTCACACCATTGGCAGCAACGCCCAGAATTTAACCGGTGCTGGTGGGCCGCTGCAGATCGCTCGCATCTTCTTGTCGGCCACGATTACGGCTGTTCCAGGGACGGTGGTTTACTTGCCACCACCATCTGATTCTTTCCTGCTGGCTGCGGTGACACTTGGCAAAACGTGCCTTCACCTTGTCCCCACTCCGCGTATATCTGTTTTTTTTCTAGAACATCCATAACCCGTTTTGTTAGGTGGAGGCATTCTTTCACGGCCAGTCACACCACCTTACTTTGAGTATTTCTGTATTAACCTGTATGTAGTGTTTAGTTCCTGTCCTGCGCTCTGATTTTGTAGTTTTCACTTCCTGTTCTCTCTGTAATTACGGCTATTTAAAGGCCTACTGAAACCCACTATTACCCACCTTGCAGTCTGATAGTTTATATATCCATCCATCAATTTTCTACCGCTTATTCCCTCTTGGGGTCGCGGGGGGCGCTGGCGCCTATCTCAGCTACAATCGGGCGGAAGGCGGGGTACACCCTGGACAAGTCGCCACCTCATCGCAGGGCCAACACAGACAGACAGACAACATTCACACTCACATTCACACAATGATGAAATATTAACATTCCAACATGGCCTTTTTAGTTGACTAAATTGCAATTTTAAATTTCCCGGGAGTTTCTTCTTGAAAGCGTCGCGTAATGATGACGCGTACGCGTGACGTCACAGGCTGTTAGGAAATACGAGCTGTGCACACACACACAGCTAAAAGCCGTCTGTTTTAACCGCATAATTACACAGTATTTTGGACATCTGTGTTGCTGAATCTTTTGCAATTTGTTCAATTAATATTGGAGAAGTCACAGTAGAAAGATGGAGTTGGGAAGCTTTAGCCTTTAGCCACACAAACACACGGTGATTCCTTGTTTAAAATTCCCGGAGGTGAAACTTTACTATGGATCAGAGCGGTCAAGCGAACATGGATCCCGACCGAATGTCAACCAGCAGGTTTCGGTAAGAAAATTGTAGTAAAACGTCGCTTTTTACCGGGGATCAGCTGAGCTTGTGCCGTCCATAAAGCTGCCATCGTCTTCCCTGAGACACTGGCGTCAAGACACCCGTGGACACACCCCTCCAACTATCAGTCTTATTTAATCTCACTAAAACACTAGCAACACAATAGAAATATAAGGGATTTCCCAGAATGATCCTAGTAAATGTGTCTAAAAACATCTAAATCCGTGCCAATGCAATCGCGTTTTTTTTATTTTTTTTTTTAAGTCCGTCGCTATCAATATCCTCAAACACAAATCTTTCATCCTCGCTCAAATTGGGAAATTGTTTTTGTTGGAGGCTCACGTTAAAAACAATGTGAGGATGTGAGGAGCCATCAACATGTGACGTCATCGTCTGCGACTTCCGGTAAAGGCAGGGCTTTTCTGTTAGCGACCAAAAGTTGCGAACTTTATCGTGGATGTTCTCTACTAAATCCTTTCAGCAAAAATCTGGCAATATAGCGAAATGAAGTGAATTTGTGAAGTGAATTATATTTATATAGCGCTTTTCTCTAGTGACTCAAAGCGCTTTACATAGTGAAACCCAATATCTAAGTTACATTTAAACCAGTGTGGGTGGCACTGGGAGCAGGTGGGTAAAGTGTCTTGCCCAAGGACACAACGGCAGTGACTAGGATGGCGGAAGCGGGAATCGAACCTGCAACCCTCAAGTTGCTGGCACGGCCGCTCTACCAACCGAGCTACACCGCCCCAAATGATCAAGTATGACACATAGAATGGACCTGCTATCCCCGTTTAAATAAGAAAATCTCATTTCAGTAGGTCTTTAAGTTGTGCGGATGCTTTCTTTCTCGTCGGGACTTTGAATGTTGTTCATGTATTTTGAATGTGGATGCTTCTCCTGTGAGTAAGTTTTTGCAGTTCTCCAGCATTCCCTGCTTTGATTTGTAACCTGATCAGTTCAGTTTCATTTAACATAGCCTTTCCTGTGCTTTCAGGGCCTTTTTTGGTCGACTTATTAAAAATACCTTTTTTCCTGCAAGCTGCCTCTTCCGCTTTCTGCATATGGGACCACGCCAACAATCGCCGACATGTGACCTATGCATTACACCTTCTCAGTTATCGCGCAGGGTAGCTATTACATCTGTCGGTGTATCATTCTGCAGAATTGAGTGCCCTAACAATGAAGCCTGTGCTTTTTTGAGTGTTTTTTTTCAAGTATGACTGCAAAATAATCCACCATGGGACCAAAGACAGTTGTAAGGGGCCAGCACTTTGATAAAGAAGGTGAGAAACACTATTGAATTCAAGGAAGAAATCATAGCAAAGGTCTAAGGTGGCGTCAGTGTTACTCTCCCCTGCCTTCTGTCTTCTCTGGCCATCAAAGATAAAATATTCATTTGTCACTCATTTAAATGTATTTCAAATTGTTTTATGCATGTAAAACAATAAATAGTGTCTACTTGTCTACATCAAAGAAGATCTCCCCTATGACACAGCTTACCAATTGACTGGAGTTTCACATTATCGCTTAAAGGGGAACTGCACTTTTTTTTAAATGTTGCCTAGCATTTAAAATCCTTAAGTAAAAGGGTGGAGTGCCATCTCCAGGTTGGAGAGGAGACCCTGCCCCAAGTGGAGGAGTTCAAGTACCTGGGAGTCTTGTTCACGAGTGAGGGAAAGGTGGATCGTGAGATCGACAGGCGGATCGGTGCGGCGTCTTCAGTAATACAGATGTTTTACCGATATGTTGTGGTGAAGAAGGAGCTGAGCCGGAAGGCAAAGCTCTCAAATCACCGGTCGATCTACGTTCCCATCCTCACCTATGGTCATGAGCTTTGGGTCATGACCGAAAGGATAAGATCACGGGTACAAGCGGCCGAAATGAGTTTCCTTCACCGTGTGGCGGGGCTCTCCCTTAGAGATAGGGTGAGAAGCTCTGCCATCCGGGAGGAACTCAAAGTAAAGCCGCTGCTCCTCCACATGGAGAGGAGGCAGATGAGGTGGTTCGGGCATCTGGTCAAGATGTCACCCGAAAGCCTCCCTATGGAGGTGTTTTGGGCACGTCCAACCGGTAGGAGGCTACGGGGAAGACCCAGGATACGTTGGGAAGACTATGTCTCCCGGCTGGCCTGGGAATGCCTCGGGATACCCCGGGAAGAGCTAGACGAAGTGGCTGGGGAGAAGGAAGTCTGGGCTTCCCTGCTTAGGCTGCTGCCCCCGTGACCCGAACCTCGGATAAGCGGAAGAAGATGGATGGATGGAAAACAAGAAGAATGTTTTTTTTTTTCTTTTTTAGAATTCTAACAGGTAAATAAATTCGAGCAAAATTCGGTTTACAATGGAGTCAGTGGGAGGTGCTCTATTCTGCTTCGATAGTGCTTAAAATGATCCACAAGGGACGCCGTAAGTGAATATGTAATGTAGTAACAGGCACATTCATAATAACATGTGATATTTACGTATTTTGCTCATTTGAAGCATACGGTGGCACATTAATTTTACAGACATCACAATGTTCGTTTTTTCCTTGATATATTCCCGTTTGATGACTCATTGTCCTCGCTAAGAAAAAAAATGGCATGAAACCAAACGTCTTTTCGGGTATTTTTCGCCATGTCCGGATCTAAATTGGTTTTAACTAACTTCTCATCCTTTCACTACACAGGTCAGAGGTATGATTTAAAACTTTCAGGAGCTCCGAGGCAAGAAAGCAGCTTGCCAGCTGACGAGGTCAAGACAGCAGCCTAAGTAAGTTAGCTCTATGTGACAATGCACTGCTAGAAATAGATCCTTAACATTGGTGTTTAATGGTTGTTAATATTCAGGTCACAAAATGTAAATGGAGTATTGTTGGCGGTTTTTTGATGGTTATTTAAAGGGCTTTATGGGTGAAATAGAGCAGTGGTTCTCAAATGGGGGTACGCGTACCCCTGGGGGTACTTGAAGGTATGCCAAGGGGTATGTGAGATTTTTTTTTAAATATCTTAAAAATATCAACAATTAAAAAATCCATTATAAATATATTTATTGAATAATACTTCAACAAAATATGAATGTAAATTCATTAACTGTGAAAAGAAATGCAACAATGCAATATTCAGTGTTGACAGCCAGATTTTTTGTGGACATGTTCCATAAATATTGATGTTAAAGATTTCTTTTTTTTGTGAAGAAATGTTTAGAATTAAGTTCATGAATCCAGATGGATCTCTATTACAATCCCCAAAGAGTGCACTTTAAGTTGATGATTACTTCTATGTGTAGAAATCCGTATTTATAATTGAATCACTTGTTTATTTTTCAACAAGTTTGTAGTTATTTCTATATCTTTTTTTTTTTTCAAATAGTTCAAGAAAGACCACTACAAATGAGCAATATTTTGCACTGTTATACAATTTAATAAACCAGAAACTGATGACGTAGTGCTGTATTTTACTTCTTTATCTCTTTTTTTTTTTCAACCAAAAATGCTTTGCTCTGATTAGGGGGTACTTGAATTAAAACAATGTTCATTGAAAAAAGGTAGAGAACCACTGAAATAGATGACCGCTCAATTAATTCATTGTAAGCCAACTTTTATTTAGGGTTATTTACGAGTAAGAATGCCTTTAAAAAAAGAAAAAAAAAGTGTTCTCTTATCTCTTATAAAGATTGTGAATTATAGGCAAAAAAAAAAAGTGCAGTTCCCTGGGGGGTTCACCACCTGCGGCTCCTTTGCAAGGTTTCTTCTTTTTCCCAGTTGAGGCTTTTGAAGTTTTTCCTCGCACGGATGTGTGTTCAGATCAGGGAATGTATTTATGGTTTGTGAAGTCCTTTGAGGCACTGGCGGTTAAGGGCTGTATAAATAATGTATGATTGATTGATTGATAAAATGTGTTTTGTGTTTTTGGGTCTGTGGAAGGGAATAATCACTTCCCAGGTTATTTAATTGAAGTCAAGTGGTTGTAAATAACTTAAAAAGTTCAGGAAATGTCAAAAATGTGAAAAAGAAAAGGTCATGAGATTTTGGGGGTTCATCTTCTGGATTCAGGATTGAAAAAAAAAAAGATCATTCACTCTCCGAGTAATTTTCAAGCTGAAACTGCATGACTTCTTATAAGAAAGTCTTCTGGTTTTCATACAGTTTGGTCCTTATCTGACCTTTTGCAATGAATTACAAGCTAAAACCGGGACTTGGACCTAGAAAGATCCAAGGTTTTTTTCAGAGCTTGTACTCAACCAGAAAAGCATTTGTGAGGTCAGATGTCAGTGGAGAGAGGGCCAGTAAGTTAAGTAGTTTCAGACCGAACTTAACCAAGCATGGATTTATAGACCTTGCTCTTGTGCAGTTGGGAACATAAAAGGGTTTTAAACTGTCCCTACTTAATTGTAAATGTCTTTAGAGGTCTGTCCTCTACTAATTTACTATAGTGCCACAATCACTGATTTGGGAGCAATGCCTAGAAATCCCATGCAGTGTTTGGAGTACGTGGCCTGACATACGTCTACTTGACGATTACAGATAGAGCACATGCAGCCTGGCACGTGCACACATATGGGTGCTTGAGCCCCTGCCCTTTCTTCTTTAAACAACATTAATAAATTCCTCTTAGGGATGTAAAAAAACAAAACAAAACAAAAAAAACAGCGGTACAAAAATGTTTTCTTGTAATACCGGGTTGTTTGAGCCTGCGCTTCCGCAAATGAGAGAGAGAGAGGGCGAGTGAGTGAGTGACAGAGAGAGAGGAGAGAGAGACAACTGCGGCCTGAGGAGACGTGACAGTGGAGACGCTTGAACCTGTGAGTTATGGTCTAGTCGCCGTCCACTTATTCAGCATCTAATATGGGCGATATTTCAGAAAAACGCTGTATTATTCTATTATTCAATGTGTCAGCTTCTGTTTTTGCCGGACGTTGGAGCGCGGCGCATCAATTGAGCACGACAATTCTTTGGACTGGACTCTCGCGGCTGTGTTGGATCCATTATGGAATGAACTTTCACAGTATCATGTTAGACCCGCTCGACATCCATTGCTTTCGTCCTCTCCAAGGTTCTCATAGTCATCATTGTCACCGACGTCCCACTGGGTGTGAGTTTTCCTTGCCCTTATGTGGGCACTACCGAGGATGTCGTAGTGGTTTGTGTTGTGGTTTGTGCAGCCCTTTGAGACACTAGTGATTTAGGGCTGTATAAGTCAACATTGATTGATTGATTGATTAATCTATTCCGCACAGAGCAGAGCGGATCGTGCAGGACAGGAAGTAGTGTACAAAATACCAAAAAAAACACAGGGTTAATTTTCAAAATAAAATGCACTGTGTTTACGGCAGATCACATTTCTCTCACAGTAGAGGTTTAGATATAAAGTTGTATTGCGTTTCAGTTGTTTAGTCTGAGAATTAAGTGAGAAAGACCATAAGTTACAACTTGATGGTGTTTTCATCAAGTTAAGGGAAGAAGGACAGATTTTCACATTGAAGTTTTTTCCATTTGGGTATTTATTTATTTATTTATTTTCGAATTTCATGTTGCACTGTTCAATGTTCAATATTAAAGTGCTTATCTTTAACAATAAATAGCCTAATAATAAACCAGTGTTTTGTTGCTTTTCATGTCTTCCAAGCCTATGATAGGGGTCAGTGTTGGGGCCAAAATTGTTCATCCTGTATATCAATGATATCTGTAAAGTGTCTACATTATTGAAATTAGTGTTATTTGCTGATGACACTAATATTTTTTGTTCAGGGGATGATTTAAATCAATTACAGGAAGTCATTATGGAAGAAATTAGTAAACTAAAAGCTTGGTTTGACTATAATAAATTGTCATTAAACCTGACTAAGACTGAGTTAATGCTGTTTGGAAAGAGGACACGTGAAACAAGGGTACAGATACAAATAGATGGGGTGGATATTGAAAGGGTTTTTGAAATAAAATTCCTTGGAGTTACAATTGACTATCAAATGAACTGGAAACCACATATAAAACATGTACAGTCTAAGCTGTCAAGAAGCATCTCAGTAATAAATAAAGCAAAGCAGGTTCTAGATCACAAATCACTCCACATTCTCTACTGTTCATTAGTTTTACCATATTTAACCTACTGTGTGGAAGTCTGGGGGAATAATTATAAAAGCGTATTAAACTCAATAACTATACTTCAGAAAAGAGCTGTACGCATCATCAACAAGGTTGGATATCTGGACCATACTCATTCACTATTCTTACAGTCAAAAATATTGAAATTTAATGATATTATTTTGTATCAAACTGCACAAATAATGTATAAAGCCAAAATAAATACACTCCCAGGAAGCATTCAAAAATTGTTCAGCACACGAGAGGGGGATTATAACTTAAGGGGACATTTTAATTTCAAAATGCTTAGTTGTAGAACGACCATCAAAAGTTTTTGTATTTCAATCTGTGGAGTGAAACTATGGAATGGTTTGAACGTGGAGTTAAAGCAATGTCCAAACATAAACCAGTTTAAAAAGAAGTTTAGGTACATGGTATTCCAGAGGTACAGACATGAAGAAGGGCTTTGATATTGGGTTTCTTGTGTTACAAAAGAGTTAGGGGCTGCCCATTGAGGCACTGGTACTGCTGTTTTTTTGGGGTTTTTTTCATGATACTATTTCCATGAGCACTTGTGGTAACGGTGTGGCTATGTATGTGTGTAGTGTGCATATGTATGTATATATTTATCATTTATTTATATACAAGTTAATTAAGTTTTTACATAGAGTGAACAAGGAAGTTTGAGCTCAGAGTAATTTATGATTTAAAGAAAAGGGGTGGGATTAAATAAGTGTATACTTCTTCTCACTCCTTTTCAAATATGTAAAAAAAAAAAAAAAAAAGTCGAATGCTCATTTGTTTTTTCTGTTTTTTTTATTCTCCATTGTTTTCATTTTGTTAAAATAGCCGTTAAGGCTATAGCACTGTATTGGATCATGCTTGCGCTTGTTTGTTTGGGGTTTTTTTTGCATATTTGAAATAAAAATATATCAATCAATCAATCAATCAATCAATCAATCAATCAATTAATCAATCAATCAATCAATCAATCAATCAATCAATCAATTAACTCATTATGACAATAATTTTTTGACACAAAAGAAATGGCAATCACTTTTACCTACAAAGGGCACACAGCTAAGTAGTTAGCTTCCTATTAGCAAGTTTAATTTTACATTCATTTCCATATTGTGTAACGGACCCAAAAAAAATGTTCCTGCCCTTTTCTGACTTTGAGCCCTTGCCCCTCTATAATCATGTGCACGTCCCTGCATGCAGCAACATGCATACCGATGCATATCTGTCTCTGCATGGATCTGATTAGCGTAGAAAGAACCAAATGTATGAATGCATGCCGCCAAGCGCGGGGCAGCATTGCTTCAATATGCTGCAATCATTTTTCTTTGGTGGCACTCTATAAGTGTCTGCGGAATGCATGCCATTTTAAAAGACACAATCCCAGAAGTGGCCATTTACAATTGGAAGTCGTGCATTGTCCCACACGAAAGAACACTTGCAGTGAACAGCAAAACATCTGCAGGCATCTCCGGCCCGTGTGACATTTATCACAGCCCTTGAGAAGATTAAACAATATTACAAAAAGAAGTTTACTGACTCATTTTCTCCCCTCTCTCACACACGGCCGGCCCCGCGAGTGCAGCCGCACGTCAGCTATTTCTACATAATGGCATTTTCCACCTCGCCACTTCTCGGATTGGATTATCCCCGCGAGACGGTTAGCGGAGAAAAAAAAAAGGCAGCACACGAGACGCAGGCGACGCGAGTCTGGCGCGTGGGAGTAATTCAAATTTTCAAAGCCAAAAGCGGAAAGTTTTCAGGTGCAGCCGAGCACACGGAGACAAGGGCAAATCTTAGCATTAGTGCAGGCATGTAAGTGCATCCTCCATGCATGTTTCAATGATTACAATCACAACAAGTGTCATGAAAACAAGCTTTAACCACGCGGTGCTCAGGAGATTACCACATTAGACTCTGCTGCATAAAAAAAGGGCAGCAACGGTTTGATCAAGGCCTTTTGCATTCTCACCTACGTCTCCAATCAAGACTTCAAGAAGTTCATCAGGATATTCCGGCCAGTGCAGGTGATGTTCATGGGGGGGGGGAAGGACCCAGCTCCTTAAAAGACAAAAATGTTTTGTATCCAAGTCAAGGCAAAAATTCCAGAACACAGGAATCTCACGCGTGGAGCAGGAGGTAGAATGAATGAATGACACTTGTTCTTTGGGCTTGGCTCCTGCACAAAAAAAGTTAGAGAAGAGTAGGGGTGGGGGCTGCTGCTTTCCTCCTCAGGCCAAGACAACACGAAAAGAAGACGAAGAAGAAGCGGGGGGTGACTGGACTCTAAAGCAAACAACTTTCCTTAAATGAAAGGAATAAAAACTAATAATACATCTCATTTTTACAAGCCCTTTTGGTTTGTTTTTTTGTTGGGGTTGGACATGAGGTCACGTTAGGGAATGTGGTGACCGGTTTAATGGGCTTTGGCCAGATGTCAGTGCTGACATGCTTGGAAAAATAACGTTTGTGTGGTCAAATCCTCCTGAGAGCCAGCATCCTCTTTGCAGTAGATGTTTGCGTTTTGCATAACAGGCCTCTTTTTTTTCTTTTTCCTGAAATGTGTAACTGGGACAAAAGGAACAGAGCCAAAAACAAATGTCCACTGCAGAGGACGCTGGTTTTCAGGAGGATATATAAATATATATATATATATATATATATATATATATATGTATTTTTTTTTTCCAAGATGGCGCTGCTGTAGTGGCTGCTGTTAGCATGAGCTATGTGCTCTTGTGTCATCCTTTTGTGTTTCCCTCTTGTTTTCATGTGTTATTATATATGTTTGCCTTTTGGTCCGGGACCCATTGGGACTGTGTGACAAGGGGTGGCCCTTTTGTGACCTCTGCGGTGCTTTTTTGTGGATTTCTGGATCTGCCTCCCGGGAGCCTTTTGGCCATGGAGACCAGCTGCTGGGTCTCTGTTAAACCGGAGTCAGTTTGGAGGGACTGGAGGAGGTGCAGATGAGGGGACAGGGCTGCGGATATGGCACTGAGCGCTGGGTGAGCAGGTGTCGGACACCTTAGTCTCCTTGGACGTATCCTCGCTCATCCATGCGGACTGGACACAGACCGAAAGTTGGTTGGCGGCCGAGACTGGAGTCGGCTCTCTTGGTTGCTTTGTTGGGTCTGCTCCTGTCTCTGGCCATGCTCCCTCCACCCCAGCAGACGATGGCGTAGAACACCGCAGAGGCCACCACAGTGTATGTGTTTGTTTTAGTTTTAGTTTTTATTCATAGCTGTATGTAGAAGTGGCTGGTTGCATCAGCTCCGCTGCTTTAATGTCTTTCATGTCCTTTGTGTTCATTGATGTTTGATGTGTCTCTCTTACACACATGTGAGAGGGATGTGTACTATGTGTACTATGGCTATGAGTTGTTGTTTTTTTCCCTTGGCCTCAGTCTGGACCCCCTCTCCAGGGCCCAGGCTTAGACCGATTTTTTAATTATATTTTATTTTATTTTAATCTTCTATTTTTTTCTCCCATTCCTTTTCACTTGTTTACCTGTATCTTACCTTTTTTGTAAGGGGCGCTGGAAGCCGGCAGACCCGTCAGCGATCATATTCTGTCTCCCTGTAATGTTTGTCTGATCTTGAATGGGATTGTGCTGAAAATTTTAATTTTCCTGAAGGAATAAATAAAGTACTATTTAATCCAATCTAATCTAATACACACCTACTGAAAACAAAGGGCTGCAACTAAAATCTATTTTGATAGTCGACTAATCATCGACTATTTTCATGATTAGTCGACTAATCATATCATAAAGCCTACTGCAAAATTTGGTTTGTTTTGTTCTTTATTATAGATATGACCTGTTTTTAATAGTTTTTAATTGACAATATTGCAGTGCAGTGTACCCTCGCCACTGCAGAGCAGATTTTAAAGTACCATTGAGTACTTTGACAATTGAGTACATATTGATAAAATTACATCGTTTTTAGAGAACATGTCATGTTTAATAGCATAGAAAATGATTATAAATGTGTGTGAAAGCTGTGTGGAGGAGGACAAGTGGCTACTCTGTTGCAACTACTAAACATGGATGTCAAACTTAGGACTCACGGGGCTGATAGGGTGAAAGTTTAATCCTGCTCACAAAATCAGTTTGCTAAAAATGAGCTGCATTTTTTTTTTTAATGAAAGAAACCGCTGTTCTGAATGTGTCCACTAGATGTCGCAAAAGCTATTCAAGTGTAACCCACTTTGCTGCCGCTACTCCAATCAGCGCAGGTGCAAGCAATCTGCAGCTCCTGTAGTGGCAGTCAGCAGAATCGATGCCCAAAACCTTCTTTCATTGTAAAGTATCCACTCAACGGATCAAATAACGAAACAGTAAAATGCAAAGACTCAAATCAACATGACCATCATCTTTAGTTGAATGCACAATGCGCACCATAAACTCCATTGTAAAAATGTGTTTTTACATTTGCTGTGTTTTTTTAAATTTTATTTTACGCCTAAATCTACCATGTTCACATTGGTTAAGTCTGTATTTACCTAACTTGATTTTGGCTATGGTGTCATTTTGATAATTGTAATATTTGAATAATGATAAATTAATGTGTTGTGGCAGTTGTGGATTTCACTGATGTGGCGGTTTGAGGAAACACGTAATTGCTTTTCCAAACATTTTCAATTGTGAACTGCGAACATGACAATCCTAAACAGGAAGTGCTTAAAGTTAAATGTCTCAGGAAAAAAACAGAGACAAGTTAATAAGTTCATTTTGTTCTTAAATGATGTTTTTGAATCTGCACCATTTTTTCCGCAGAATTTTCAACAAACTTGAGGTGTTTTGCCGCGAGGATTTTTTGTGATACATACATTTTCAGAATGTGCTTGTTCTATTTTGAACCACAGTAAAACAATTAAAATAATCTGAAGTCGTCTTTTTTTTAAAGTTTTACTGCCATTATAGATTTTCCTCCATGCAGCCCCTGAGCTAAAATGAGTTTGACATCCCCGATTTAAACAAATAAACAACAATTCAGTGGCTATAATTTAGCCATTGGCATTTAGATTTAGCCTGAAATATTTTAGGCGTGTTCTAACGGGCAATAAAGACAATAAAGATGACGACTTCGTTGAGAAATATTAATTTGTACTGAAACCGTGCTGATCATTCGATCGTTACAATCATTAAAATAACTCTTACTCGACTTTTGTACATTTTAAAGCAAGAACAGGCCGAGTGATGATAAAACACAAAGTATTAATTTGTATGTAAACAAAGGACAGTAAAAAGAAAATAGCAGCAATGAAAACAAACAACAAAGCTATCTGGTGTAGTTTCTTCAAAAAGAAAATAACATTTTGTAAAGATGAACACAAGTACATAGACAAAGTTTAGCTGGCAGACTTTGGCTAATGATACTTAAAGGGGAACATTATCACCAGACCTATGTAAACGTCAATATATATCTTGAAATTGCAGAAAAAAGACCATATGTTTTTTTAACCGATTTCCAAACTCTAAAAGGGTGAATTTGGCGATTGAAACGCCTTTCAATTGTTCGCTGTCGGAGCAATGACCTTTCACCCGTGACGTCACAACGGGAAGCAATCCGCCATTTTGTCAAACACATTACACACACCAAGTCAAATCAGCTCTGTTATTTTCCGTTTTTTCGACTGTTTTCCGTACCTTAGAGACATCATGCCTCGTCAGTGTGTTGTCGGAGGGTGTAATAACACGAACAGAGACGGATTCAAGTTGACTTACGTGGAGTGTGCTAATCAGACATATCAATGGTCACGGCATGCTAATCGATGCTAACATACTATTTAGGCTAGCTGCCTGTACATATTGCATCATTATGCCTCATTTGTAGCTATATTTGCATCCAGCCTTTCCCTCCACCCACATTTAATGCCAAACAAACACATACCAATCGACGGATTCAAGTTGCACCAGTGGTCAAAAGACCCTCGTTTGTTATGCACACTTTGCTGACGATAGCGATGCTACGACCGAGATGGCACAGAGATGTGTGGCTATCCTGCAACACTCAAAGCAGATGCATTTACTGTAACGTATTATTTTCGGGTCTCCCCATGTCTAGCATTAAAAGATTACAGTTGGTACAAAATGCGGCTGCTAGACTTTTGACAAGAACAAGAAAGTTTGATCACATTACGCCTGTACTGGCTCACCTGCACTGGCTTCCTGTGCACTTAAGATGTGACTTTAAGGTTTTACTACATACGTATAAAATACTACACGGTCTAGCTCCATCCTATCTTGCCGATTGTATTGGACCATATGTCCCGGCAAGAAATCTGCGTTCAAAGGACTCCGGCTTGTTAGTGATTCCCAAAGCCCAAAAAAAGTCTGCGGGCTATAGAGTGTTTTCCGTTCGGGCTCCAGTACTCTGGAATGCCCTCCCGGTAACAGTTCGAGATGCCACCTCAGTAGAAGCATTTAAGTCTCACCTTAAAACTCATTTGTATACTCTAGCCTTTAAATAGACTCCCTTTTTAGACCAGTTGATCTGCCGTTTCTTTTCTTTTTCTTCTATGTCCCACTCTCCCTTGTGGAGGGGGTCCGGTCCGATCCGGTGGCCATGTACTGCTTGCCTGTGTATCGGCTGGGGACATCTCTGCGCTGCTGATCCGCCTCCGCTTGGGATGGTTTCCTGCTGGCTCCGCTGTGAACGGGACTCTCGCTGCTGTGTTGGATCCGCTTTGGACTGGACTCTCGCTACTGTGTTGGATCCATTGTGGATTGAACTTTCACAGTATCATGTTAGACCCGCTCGACATCCATTGCTTTCCTCCTCTCTAAGGTTCTCATAGTCATTATTGTCACTGACGTCCCACTGGGTCATTATTGTCACCGATGTCCCACTGGGTGTGAGTTTTCCTTGCCCTTATGTGGGCCTACCGAGGATGTCGTGGTGGTTTGTGCAGCCCTTTGAGACACTAGTGATTTAGGGCTATATAAGTAAACATTGATTGATTGATTGATTGATTTTCAACGATAAAGTCAATGAAATCATAAAGGTGAGTTTTGTTGATGTTATTGATGTTGAGTGTGCTAATCAGACATATTTGGTCACGGCATGACTGCAAGCTAATCGATGCTAACATGCTATTTAGGCTATCTGTATGTATATTTGTAGCTATATTTGCATCCAGCCTTTCCCTCCACCCACATTTAATGCCAAACAAACACATACCATTCAACGGATTCAAGTTGCACCAGTGGTCAAAAGATGCAATCGTTGGTTAGAAGGCGATCGCCGAATTCGTCCTCGTTGCCACTGTCTGTCGTGATATGGCTCAATAGCTTCAGTTTCTTCTTCAATTTCGTTTTCGCTATCTGCCTCCACACTCCAACCATCCGTTTCAATACATGCATAATCTGTTGAATCGCTTAAGCCGCTGAAATCCGAGTCTGAATCCGAGCTAATGTCGCCATATCTTTCTGTTCTATCCGCCATGTTTGTTTGTCTTGGCATCACGCAGTGACGTCACAGGAAAATGGACGGGTGGATACAGCGATGGTGAAAATCAAGCACTTTGAAGCAGTTTTTCGGGATATTGCGTGATGGGTAAAATTTTGAAAAAAACTTCGAAAAATAAAATAAGCCATTGGGAACTGATTTTTATTGGTTTTAACACTTCTGAAATTGTGATAATGTTTCCCTTTAAATCTAGTTTTTACACAAGTCTGTCTCCCTTTTTTCTCAGCGAGCTCGCCAACAAACTAACTATTTTACTGAGGAGAATCGGGGATTGCGTTGGCAAATACTTTTATTATCGATTTTTGTCAACCTCGGCAAATTGTTGCACCCCTAGTGGGCAGAATGATGGATTATGCAACTAGCAACGTAAAAGCGGGTCAGTATTTGGCTGGCTGGCCTCTGGGCAGTCTGAGATACCCCGTCGCTGACCTTCTGCGCATCAAAAGAGACGTTCAAAAGAGCGGACGAGTGGTCCTGGACTGCTTCCACTGGACCGTCAAAGGGGACATCATGGGGCTGTAATGCGTGTTGGTGTTCTCCCCTTGAGCCGCAATCGTGCTATAAAGCCGTGACAACACAAACACTGGTATTTCTAAACACTTCATGCGTTTTGGCTTGGTCTGTTCGGCAAACAATTGAGGAGACTGGAAAAAAAGGCCTCTGTGCGTAGATACAAGACTTGCAGCATGGAACCTCTTGGAGCTGTTCATACGGAGAGTGGGATATTAACCGAGCCATTCAGAGCTAATAGCACCGTTTACTCCGAGTGGGCCTAAATTCAATTCTCCCCACAGCAAATACACTACTACGCTGCCTCCCCAGTGATAAAAAGTGGCGGCACATTTTGATTAAATTCACGCCGCGAGCTAACATGAAAACAATCATGTGCGTTGGGAGTGAGGAGAAACAAAAGGGAACCGAGGTGAAGGGAAGGAAAAGTAGGAAAATAGAGCAATAAATTGGTAAAGCCACAGGGAGTGGAGAATGAAGGGTGTGTGAGTTTGGAGGCTTCCGAGTGGGAGGTGCATTGGGGATACACATGGCAGACAACAACATCAGCATGTATCATTTCTTTGTGTGGATGTCATTCGTTATAGCAGGGAAACCTAAGAAGGCTCAACTTAGCTGGGTGAACGTCCATCCGTCCATCCGTCCATCCATTTTCTACCGCTCGTCTCTTTCGGGGTCGCAGGGGGTGCTGGAGCCTATCTCAGCTGCATTCGGGCGGAAGGCGGAGTACACCCTGGACAAGTCGCCACCTCATCACAGGGCCAACACAGATAGACAGACAACATTCACACTCACATTCATACCAGGATTGAGCGATATATCGATATATTCGATAAATCGCGGGTTTGTCTCTGTGCGATATAGAAAATGACTGTATCGCGATATTCGAGAATACGTTCTCACGCAGTTGCTTTTAGCTGCTGGCATTGCACTACAGCAGGGGTGTCAAACTCAAATACAGAGTGGGCCAAAATTTAAAACCGAACAAAGCCGCGGGCCAAGGTTGAAAAAAATTAACCTTTTAATACGGACCCAAACAAGTTTTGCAATGAATATTGAACAAGCAAGGCTTATACAACTTTATAGTGACATGCAAAATCGAGTTTAAAATAATAATTATAATAATTAAAAAATATTAATGGTATATCAAATACAATTTAAATAAAAAGTGTGTTTTGGTGGTAGCGGGGGTGTATATTGTAGCGTCCCGGAAGAATTAATCAATCAATCAATCATCAATCAATGTTTACTTATATAGCCCTAAATCACTAGTGTCTCAAAGGGCTGCACAAACCACCACGACATCCTCGGTAGGCCCACATAAGGGCAAGGAAAACTCACACCCAGTGGGACATCGGTGACAATAATGACCCAGTGGGACGTCGGTGACAATGATGACTATGAGAACCTTAGAGAGGAGGAAAGCAATGGATGTCGAGCGGGTCTAACATGATACTGTGAAAGTTCAATCCACAATGGATCCAACACAGTCGCGAGAGTCCAGTCCAAAGCGGATCCAATACAGCAGCGAGAGTCCCGTTCACAGCGGAGCCAGCAGGAAACCATCCCAAGCGGAGGCGGATCAGCAGCGCAGAGATGTCCCCAGCCGATACACAGGCAAGCAGTACATGGCCACCGGATCGGCCCGGACCCCCTCCACAGGGGAGAGTGGGACATAGAAGAAAAAGAAAAGAAAAGAAACAGCAGATCAACTGGTCTAAAAAGGGAGTCTATTTAAAGGCTAGAGTATACAAATGAGTTTTAAGGTGAGACTTAAATGCTTCTACTGAGGTGGCATCTCGAACTAAATTAAATTAATTAATTAAATTAATTAATTAATTAATTAATTAAAGTGTTTGGTAACACTTTAGTATGGGGAAACTATTCACCATTAATTAGTTGCTTATAGAAAGTACTTTATTGATCCCTGGGGGCAATTCAGCACCACAGTTCGCTCACAATAGACAATAATAATAATAAATAATATAATTTAAATCATATATAATATATGAATTATATAAATATATTCTACATATATTCTACATTTAAGTGCAGTCAAGTTAAAGTAACAGAGACTTAATTGAGAGTTATTTGGACACGCGGGGAACATTTAAGGGTTAGGGTTAGGGTTACTAATTAGCGATAATTCTGAGGTTATTGAAGGGAGACTCTTAGTTAATGGCTTACTGGTTTTATAATAAGGCCTTGCAGAATAAGGCATTAATATGTAACTAATAATGATTAATTAAGAGACAATATGTTACTAATTTGCATGTTAATGAGCAACTAATTAATAGTGAATATGTGTTCCCCTTACTAAAGTGTTACCAAGAGTTGTTTTCTAGTGATTTAAAGCGTGTGAAACTGAGAACCCATCATTCATTCAATCCACATTCACACATTGCTGATGGTAAATTACATTTTTAGCACGGGGTAAACTGGCTGCAAATTTGCGTTGATGGCCTCTCCGACCACCACTGTCCAGTGTCTTGCTCAAGGACACGACGGCCGTGGTTGTTAGAGCGGAAGCTTTTAAACTGTTTAGGTTCCAGTGATTAAGGCAACGTGCCAATTTCTTTATGTGGATACAATGTAGATACAGTATGTAGACACAACAAATGTACAGGAAGTAAGTGACTACAAAGAAGAAGGCTGCGTTGTATCAGTCCAATAACTAAAGGAGTGTCGATCACTCCCAAGGCAAGTGATGATATATGAAAATGGAGGCGCGTGCGAGTTAAATTACCAATTAAAATTCTATTTAGAAGAGTGTCGGTCATTCAGCGCTGCGCCCTGTGGCAGCTTCTCAATTGATGAAAAGCAAATGTAATCCACTTCTCAAAAGTTCACCTCTGCTCCACTGGCTCCGTCTCAAAAAGAACGGGAGCCAAGCATCGCTCGCCATCATTAAATGTACCGCATCTCATGTAGGCGCTTTAGTAATGTACAGCGGCGGTTTTTGCACTTTAAATTGCCTGGGCTAAAAAATAAAAAGATCATTTCCTTCACTTGAAGGGATTGAACAGCTTTTTGCTGCACTTGGACGCCCACACACTGAAGCATTTTGCAATTAAAGTGTCAGATTTGGGGCGCATCACCCAGTGCCATGGCGCGGAATCTACCTCTGGGGCCTGTTTGCTGGTGCTGGTAGTTCATCGGCTGCCTTCAAAGTGCGCATTAATGGAATGAAACGCCTGGTAGACAAATCTGACGTGCGTATCAGTTCTTGTTTCATATCCGGAGACTGGCACGTGCACACATAGCTTGAGCCCCTGCCGTTTTTTGCCTCGTCTTAAAAAGTGCCCTCTGCCTATGTGTGTGTGTGTGTGTGTTTTGTTTTTTTTCTTTAAACAACATAAAAAAATTCCTGTTAGGGATGTAAAAAAACAAAACAAAACAAAAAAACAGCGTTACAAAAACTCCACGTTTTCTTGTAATACCGGGTTGTTTGAGCTTGCGCTTCCGCCAGAGAGAGAGCGAGAGGGCGAGTGAGTGAGTGAGTGAGAGGAGAGAGAGCCAACTGCGGCCTGAGGAGACGTGACAGTGGAGCAACTTGAACCTGTGAGTTATGGTCTAGTCTCCGTCCACTTATTCAGCATCTAATATGGGTAATATTTCAGAAAATTGCTGTATTATTCTATTATTCAATGTGTCAGCTTCTGTTTTTGCCGGACGTCGGAGCACGGCGCTTCAATTGAGCACGGCACATCAATTCCGCACAGAGCAGAGCGGATCGTGCGGGACTGGAAGTAGTGTACAAAATACAAAATAAAACACCGGGTTAATTTTCAAAATAAAATGCACTGTGTTTACGGCAGATCACATTTCTCTCACAGTAGAGGTTTAGATATAAAGTTGTATTGCGTTTTAGTTGTTTAGTCTGAGCATTAAGTGAGAAAGACCATAAGTTACAACTTGATGGTGTTCTCATCAAGTTAAGGGAAGATGGACAGATTTTCACATTGAAGTTTTTTCCATTTGGGTATTTATTTATTTTTTTCGAAGTTCATGTTGCACTGTTCAATGTTCAATATTAAAATGCTTATCTTTAACAATAAATTGCCTAATAATAAACCAGTGTTTTGTTGCTTTTCATGTCTTCCAAGCCTATGATAATGTGAATTAACATATTTTGACAATAATTTGTCGACACAAAAGAAATAGCAATCACTTTGACCTACAAAGGACACACAGCTATGTAGTTAGCTTCCTATTAGCAAATTTAATTTTACATTAATTTCCATATTGTGTAAAGGACCAAAAAAAAAAAATGTCCAGCCCTTTTCTGACTTTGAGCCCCTGCCCCTCTATAATCATGTGCACGTCCCTGTCAGGAGACCAGGGACGTGCGGGGAACTAAACACCAAAAGAGGCATAGATACATTTGGAGTTGTTGTTCTTCTTTTTTTTTTACTTAAATTCATATGTGCAACTCTAATCATTGTTGATTTAGGGTGCACTTTAGAGAAACAGGAAAAAGAAGGGAGTTATTCGTTTTCACAAAAACGTTGTCATAATGATATTATGATATGATAAATGGGTCCAAAAAGTATTTGAAGAAGTTATTTTTAAATAGTTGTTCCCATTTGCTTTCAACAAAATAAATCAAGTATTGTAAGTGTATCTTACCTTTCTGTATTTGTATCTGAAGAAGCAATAGTTATCCTCCACGAAAACATGCTTTGTATGATCATATTCATTTTGTCTTAAAGTCCAGTTTAGAAAACTATTTCATCTTGGATACAGTATATAATCCTCCATATTGGCAGACACATTCATTTAATTCAATTTCATTCCAAGCAATAAAACAATATTTTTGCATACGGTAAAAAACACCCACACACACTGGCTTACTCTAATAAAACTGCCATGTTTGTTATAAAAACAGTTTTTAAAAAAAGAGAAACAAAAAGCCTGGCTTCCGTTGGCGAGACAAGTGTCTACTGCAGAGGAATTGAACTGCAAGTTGCCAATTTATCGCCCCCTAACTTGAGGCACAGGTACTTGCCATACTTGCCAACTCTCCCAGACTCACAAATTTCAGCGCCTCTCCCGAAAACCTCCCAGGACAAATTTTCTCCTGAAAATTTCCCGAAATTTAGGCGTAGTTGGAGGCCACGCCCCCTCCAGCTCCATGTGGACCTGAGTGACGTGTCAACAGCCTGTTTTCACGTCCCCTTTCACACAATATAAAGAGCGTGCCTGCCCAATGACGTCATAACTGTAGCATGATCGAGGGCGAGTTCTTGGTTTCTTATGTGGGTTTATAATTAGGAAGTTTCATTAACGTCCTCCCAGCGCGGTAACAACACGCAACAACAGCAGTCACGTTTTCGTCTACCATAAAGCAGTCTGTGTACCGTAAACAGCAATGTTGTGACACTCTTAAACAGGACAATACTGCCATCTACTGTACATGCATATGTGACAATAACATCTACGGCTTTTAGAGAGTGCAGTGCACAACTGCGCACACAACAAGGAGACGAAGCAGAAGAGCGAGGAAGATACAGCCATGGCGACGCAGACGACGAGTAAGATGAAGAAATACGCTTGTAAGTTCCAAGCCGCAGTTGCGATTGGACCTGGATAGCCTCCGGGACGAAGTAGTGGACTACCAAGTGCTTGGCAGTGAAGATCTTCCTCTGGAAGCAAATATTGACCGGTTTGGGGCCAAGTTAGGGAGAGATGGAAGATTCCAGACTCTAGTGCATTTGACTTTTGTGCGTGCCACACAACAATGCATCATCAGAGAGGGTGTTCAGCGTGTTTAAAAAATAGTGACAGAGAATAGAACAAGGATGGACAATTCAACCCTTAACTCAACAATGAGTAGATGTGTGTTATGTGTGTGTATATGTGTAAATAAATGAACACTGAAATTCAAGTATTTCTCTTATGTATATATATATATATAGAGAGAGAGAGCGAGAGAGAGAGAGAGGAGAGAATTCACCAAGGGAAGAAGGAAAGATTTTCACAGCATATATAGAAATACTGGACTTGGTGAATTCTAGCTATAAATATACTCCAAGTCCAGTATTTCATATATATATATATATATATATATATATGTAGGTGTGGGAAAAAATCACAAGACTACTTCATCTCTACAGATCTGTTTCATGAGGGGTTCCCTCAATCATCAGGAGAAAATCTCCTGATGATTGAGGGAACCCCTCATGAAACAGATCTGTAGAGATGAAGTAGTCTTGTGATTTTTTCCCACACCTACATATTGCGCTCTACCACGGTATCGAGCACTATTCTCTGGATAATCCAATCAAGACATATATATATATATATATATATATATATATATATATATATATATATATATATAAATAGAAATACTGGACTTGGTGAATTCTAGCTGTAAATATACTCCTCTCCTCTTAACCACGCCCCCGCCCCACCCCAACCACGCCCCCTGAAATCGGAAGGCTCAAGGTTGGCAAGTATGGTACTTGCTGCCTCATGGCCTTCCTTTTCCCCGTGGCAACCAGCATGCCCCCCTTCGCACGCACGTGCTCAATACACTTTGCGTGTAGCCATGGAGGCACCACCTGTGCCCGCCTCACTTCTCGTCTTCCCTGTTGTTTTGATCAGGAAACGCGGATTTTCCGCGATTTTAAACCATGAAAATTATCAAAATATACAGGAACCACACCACAATCACACAGAAAGCATAGACCAAAAGAGAAATACTCAAACTAATTTGATTGTATTACTTCGTTTTTTGAAGATCTCTTGGTGGATCCACCTGGTGGCAAGGTAAGGCACTGCCTCACTTAGGAGCACAAATACGTGTTAACGGTGTAGCCACGCTGCTGCACTCCCACTCTAGCATCAACTTTTTTGTATTTGTGCTGTGATAAATTCACCAAAATTGGCCGTCTGCGACTGTGACGCCAGCAGTAATGGCGACACGAGGTAAAAAAAAAAGAGGCTGGCGTCGGGAGGCCCGCTTTTCGACCGGAGCGGCGGATTGAGATGCAGCCGATGTCCCAGCGCTGAGAATTAGTCATGAGTGTGTCCAATTACCACTCCCCAGCTGACAGAGGGTCTGTAAATAATGAAGGAAAATGCTTCCCCTGCACTGGCACAGTAAATCCCATCAGCACGGAGAAAACAAAAGGCAAGGCCAACAACAAATATGTCTCCCTGGATTCCAAAATGACATTGAAAACTTAGTGGAACTAACTTTATGCTTCTCTTAATGTCAGTAAGCGACATGAATAACTGTGGAGTGACATGGACACAGAACAGAACGACTACAATATTGTACTAGAAAACTGGTCTAGTCCGCAGACAGCAGGAAGGGCAAAAGTATGGGTTCACAGTAGGGCTGCGAATCTTTGGGTGTCCCACGATCCGATTCAATATCGATTCTTGGGGTTGCGATTCGATTATATATTGATTTTTTCGATTCAACGCGATTCTCGATTCAAAAACGATATTTTTCCGATTCAAAATGATTCTGTATTCCTTCAATTCATTGATTATACTCAGCATCCTCATGTGTCCAGGGAAATATTTCCTGAATTTATAAATTTATGTTGTGATGCCAAAAAATATTGACGTAATCACAGTAGTATCGACTGGATACGCTCTTGTACTTGGTATCATTACGCTGGATGTCAGGTGTAGATCCACTAATGGCGTGTTTACATTGTGACGCCGGTGAGCTACAGTGTGTAGTGAAGCATGTGTAGTTATTCCTCGTCCTGCAGGGATGATACTTGTAAGAAACGTACTTTATTTGTCGCCATGGAGACGGGATTAGTGATTTAGAAGTAGCTAAAACACTGCAGACTGCGGCCGGACTTTAGCCACTAGCTAACTAGCCATGTCTTAAAGCATCTCTTTCTGAGGGCGTTTCAGTGTAATAACTTCACCTTTATCTTTAGTTTTTTAACCCAAAATGCATCCGTTCTCCCTTTTCTGTCATCACCAGGGGTGCCCATTACGTCGGTCGCGAGCTACCAGTCGACCGCGGGGGGTGTGTCAGTCGATCTCCAGCCAGGCTTTTAAAAAAAATAAACCTAAAAATTAGTGATCATCAATCTTCACCAAGACGTCACTTAAATGACATTCACGGTACCGGAGGGTCTTGTGAGATGACGCTGGCTGCTGCAAGATCATTATTATTAAAATATGACCGAGAGGAAGGCGAGAAACACTTTTTATTTCAACAGACTTTCGCGCCGTACCTACCGTCAAAACTCTAAAGGCCGACTGCACATTTCCTATCTTCACAATAAAAGCCCTGCTTCATGCTGCCTGCGCTAACTAAATACAGAGTCTCGGAAAACTGGCGTGCACAAGCGATCCCTCAGAAAGCTGGCGTGCACATCACTTGTGCACGCCAGCTTTCCGAGACTCTTATTTTGTTAGCGCAGGCAGCATGAAGCAGGGCTTTTATTGTGAAGATAGGAAATGTGCAGTCGGCCTTTAGAGTTTTGACGGAAGGGACGGCGCGAAAGTCTGTTGAAATAAAAAGTGTTTCTCGCCTTCCTCTCTGTCATTTTTTCATAATAATGAACTGGCAGCAGCCAGCGTCATCTCACAAGACCCTCGGGTGCCGTGAATGTCAATCAAGCAAGCTACGGAATTTGCCGCCAATGTTTTTCTTGTAAAGTGTATGGAAGCTGGATGAATTAGATGCCAAAAACCAACCGCTTTCATGTGGTATCGTACAGAAAGGACAACTTTTTTTCTCCTCCATTTGAAAATGTGGGCGTTATCATCATTACTGTCTGATTCCAATCAATGCAAGTCATCAGAATCAGGTAATACACCAACTTATATTCTTGTCTTCATGAAAGAAAGACATCTATATGTGTTACACATGCTTGTATTATCATTAAACACATTTAACTTGTTTACAAAAATGTCTCTTTCATAAATAAATAAATATAAATGATATATATAAATGAGGTAGATCCCCTCGAGTTGGTCAATTGAAAAGTAGCTCGCCTGCAGAAAAAGTGTGGGCACCCCTGGTCTACACACTGTATGCTTGTAAATACTCCGTGATTGTGTGCCGCCGAACATGCTCGTCTGTTCGTAAAACCAGCAATGACACGACGTGATGACGACGGGAGTGCGGTTTGGGTGGTGGACCGGTACTTTTCAGAGGCGGTATAGTACCGAATAGGATTCATTAGTATAGTGGTAGTATACTAATACCGGTATACCGTACAACCCTAGTGTAATGTTACAGTGGCCAACAATATTAAATATAATTGTTATATAAAAACCTCTGCCTACTTAAGTCTTCTATGCTACTGTATTTTAATGCTGGTCATTATGGTGGCACTGGGGAGTGCCAAGTGCTTCCGAAGGTGGTACTTTGAGAAGCACTGTACTATCGTAGTGTTTTTCATACAATATTTCCTATCTAAAAGTTTGGTTGGATTTTTAAAAGACATTTTACATGTTGTATACAGATTCAACTGATTTCAGTTCATCCCAATGAAGTTACAAGTGTTTTGAGTTTCGAGTTCAGTCATGGAACAAATTGAACTGGTAGGTTGAGGCAGTGGTTCTCAAATGGGGGTTTGCGTACCCCTGGGGGTACTTGAAGGTATGCTAAGGGGTACGTGAGATTTTTTTTTAAATATTCTAAAAATTCAACAACTAGAAAACCCTTTATAAATATATTTATTGAATACTACTTCAACAAAATATGAATGTAAGTTCATAAACTGTGAAAAGAAATGCAACAACGCAATATTCAGTGTTGACAGCTAGATTTTTTGAGGACATGTTCCATAAATATTTCTTTTTTGGGGAAGAAATGTTTAGAATTAAGTTGATGAATCCAGATGGATCTCTATTACAATCCCCAAAGAGGGCACTTTAAGTTGATGATTACTTCTATGTGTAGAAATCTTTATTTATAATTGAATCACCTGTTTATTTTTCAACAAGTTTTTAATTATTTTTATATCTTTTTTTCCAAATAGTTCAAGAAAGACCACTACAAATGAGCAATATTTTGCACTGTTATACAATTCAATAAATCAGAAACTGATGACCTAGTGCTGTATTTTACTTCTTTATCTCGTTTTTTCAACCAAAACTGCTTTTTTCTGATTAGGGGGTACTGGAATTAAAAAAATGTTCACAAGGGGTACATCACTGAAAAAAGGTTGAGAACCACTGTGGATTCTTATTAGTGACAAAGCAGGGAGGGGATAGGAATACGTTCATATAAGCACCATGTCATTCATCGGATAATTGTGAGGGCGTACATGGCGTGCCTGATCTACATACAGTTTCTCGTGTGACAGAATTTTACCCTGCAGTGTGTAATTGATACATCGTAACTACTAGATGCATAGGACGTAGGAATTCATGACTTCAGAACATGTCTGCGCAAACATACAAATATTTAAAGGCCTACTGAAACCCACTACTACCGACCACGCAGTCTGATAGTTTATACATCAATGATGAAATATTAACATTGCAAGACATGCCAATACGGCCTTTTTAGTTTACTAAATTGCAATTTTAAATTGCCCGCGAAGTATCCTGTTGAAAACGTCGCGGAATGATGACGCTTATGTTGACGCGTGCTTGTGACGTTATTGGTTGGAGCGGACATTTTATCCCAGCACCACTCACGGCTAAAAGTAGTCCGATTTATTCGCATAATTACACAGTATTCTGGACATCTGTGTTGCAGAATCTTTTGCAATTTGTTCAATTAATAATGGAGACTATAAAGAAGAATGCCGTTGGTGGAAAAGTGGTGTTTCCTTGTTTGTTGTGAAGCTTTACTATGGAACAGAGCGGTCAAGCGAACCTGTTTCTCTACCACATGTCAACCGGCAGGTTTCGGTGAGAAAATTGTGGTAATAAGTCGGCTCTTACCGTAAATCAATCAATCAATCAATCAATGTTTACTTATATAGCCCTAAATCACTAGTGTCTCAAAGGGCTGCACAAACCACCACGACATCCTCGGTAGGCCCACATAAGGGCAAGGAAAACTCACACCCAGTGGGACATCGGTGACAATGATGACTATGAGAACCTTAGAGAGGAGGAAAGCAATGGATGTCGAGCGGGTCTAACATGATACTGTGAAAGTTCAATCCACAATGGATCCAACACAGTCGCGAGAGTCCAGTCCAAAGCGGATCCAACACAGCAGCAAGAGTCCCGTACACAGAGGAGCCAGCAGGAAACCATCCCAAGCGGAGGCGGATCAGCAGCGCAGAGATGTCCCCAGCCGATACACAGGCAAGCGGTACATGGCCACCGGATCGGACCGGACCCCCTCCACAGGGGAGAGTGGGACATAGAAGAAAAAGAAAAGAAACAGCAGATCAACTGGTCTAAAAAGGGAGTCTATTTAAAGGCTAGAGTATACAAATGAGTTTTAAGGTGAGACTTAAATGCTTCTACTGAGGTGGCATCTCGAACTGTTACCGGGAGGGCATTCCAGAGTACTGGAGCCCGAACGTACTGGAGCCCGAACGTACTGGAGCCCGAACGGAAAACGCTCTATAGCCCGCAGACCTTTTTTGGGCTTTGGGAATCACTAAATATGAGCGGAGCTTGTGTCATTCTTCCTCCAGCTGTCAAAGAGGCAGCTGCGATTTTCTTGCTTCCTCCTTGCCTTCACCAGAGACACTGGCGGTCACCACACCCCTCCGACTTTCAGGTATGACTTTATAATCTCACTAAAACACTAGTAACACAATAAGCAGATAAGGGATTTTCCAGAATTATCCTAGTAAATGTGTCTAATAACATCTGAAGCGCTCCCACTGCCGTCGCCTTTTTTTTTTTTTTCTTCTAGTCCTTCACTCTCACTATCCTCCTCCACGAATCTTTCGTCCTTGCTCCAATTAATGGGGAAATTGTCGCTTTCTCGGTCAGAATCGCTCGCGCTGCTGCTGTCCATGATTGTAAACAATGTGAGGATGTGAGGAGCCCTCACACCGGTGACGTCACGCGCACATCGTCTGCTACTTCCGGTACAGGCAAGGCTTTTTTATTAGCGGCCAAAAGTTGCGAACTTAATCGTGGATGTTCTCTACTAAATCCTTTCAGCAAAAATATGGCAATATCGCGAAATGATCAAGTATGACACATAAAATGGACCTGCTATCCCCGTTTAAATAAGAACATTTAATTCCAGTAGGCTTTTAAATATGTGCTTTTACTTAGTTTTTGTTGATATCGCCCTCTATTGCACTTGCCAGGCTGCAAACACATTCTTACGATGGAAACAGTCCTGGTACATACAATGTGTGGACTAGTTTTACTTTGACTCTTGTGATCATAGCCAATGAGTCAGTTTTGCCCGCAGGTAAGCGGTTTCCTTTTTCATATGCATGTGAAGGAACTCCACACCCCGTGAAGGTCAAAGTGCAGCAGCTGTCCACGCTTTAGCTCCAAGCTCCCCCATAGAGCACAGAGACAGAGGAGAGTCGGTTTGCAACTTTTTGCCAAGCGAAGACCGACAGACGGACGGAAAAACATGTTTGCTCTTGCGGGGACAGAGATGTTTAGAATGAATAAAATAGCATCCTTGAGGGTGAAAAGCACAAAAACTGTGCTAGCAATTTTCCACGCTGCGTGTATTACTTGCTCTCAATCTGTGCTGCTTTTCATGCCGTGCAGAACATTCTAGGCTTGAGAACAATAAAAGAGCTGAATGTTATTTTGCTACAAAACCGATCAAGCTTGTTTGAAGTGTTTAGGATTTTAAGTAGGGCTGTGAATCTTTGGGTGACCCAGGATTCGATTCAATATCGATTCTTTGGGTCACGATTCGATTCAAAATCAATTTTTTTTTTCAATTCAACACGATTCTCGTTTCAAAAACTATTTTTTTCCCGATTCAAAAGATTCTCTATTCATTCAATACATGGGAATTCAGCAGGATCTACCCCAGTCTGCTGACATGCTAGCAGAGTAGTAGATTTTTGTAAAAAGCTTTTATAATTGTAAAGGACAATGTTTTATCAACTGATTGCAATAATGTAAATTTGTTTCAACTATTAAATGAACCAAAAATATGACTTATTCTATCTTTGCGAAAATATTGGACAGTGTGTTGTCAAGCTTATGAGATGCGATGCAAGTGTAAGCCACTGTGACACTATTGTTCTTTTTTTTTTATTTTTATAAATGTCTAATGATAATGTCAATAAGGGATTTTTAATCACTGCTCTTCTGAAATTATAACTAATATTAATACTGTTGTTGATAATATTAATATTTGTTTCACTACTTTTGGTTTGTTCTGTGTCGTGTTTGTGTCTCCTCTCAATTGCTCTGTTTATTGCAGTTCTGAGTGTTGCTGGGTCAGGTTTGGTTTTGGAAATAGATTGCATTGTTATGGGATTGCTGTGAATTGTTTTGTTGGATTGATTAATAAAAAAAACAAAAACAAAAACAAAAACAAAAATTCCCCCATACCCACGCTGTTGTAACACTTGTCTTGCTGAAATAAGCAGGGGCGTCCACAATAACGTTGCATGGATGACAACATATTTTGCTCCAAAACCTGTATGGATCTTTCAGCATTAATGGTGCCTTCACAGATGTGTAAGTTACCCATGCCTTGGGCACTAATACACCCCCCTACCATCACAGATGCTGGCTTTTGAACTTTGCGCCTATAACAATCCGAATGGTTATTTTCCTGTTTGTTCTGGAGGACACCACGTCCTCTATTTCCAAATATAATTTGAAATGTGGACTCGTCAGACCACAGAACATCTTTCCACTTTGCATCAGTCCATCTTACCTGAGCTCGGGCCCAGCCAAGCCGGCGGCGTTTCAGGATATTGTTGATAAATGAGTTTGGCTTTGTATAGTAGAGTTTAAACTTGTACTTACAAATATAGCGACCAACTGTAGTTACTGACAGTGGTTTTATAAGGGTTCCTGAGCCCATGTGGTGATATCCTTTACGCACTGATGTCGGTTTTTGATGCAGTACCGCCTGAGGGATCAAAAGTCTGTGATATCATCACTTACGTGCAGTGATTTCTCCAGATTCTCTGAACTTTTTGATGATTTTACGGACCGTAGAGGGTAAAATTCCTAAATTCCTTGCAATAGCTCGTTGAAAAATATTGTTCTTGAACTGTTCAACAATTTGCTTACAAAGTGGTGACCCTCACCCCATCCTTGTTTGTTAAATTGGTAACGTGTTTGTTTGTTTTTGGAATAGGCGCTGTCTCTCAGCTATTTTTTATGCTTTGGGTTGTGCACAAAAACTGAGGTTACCGGTCTCCTCACCACCTGTTGGCATAGTGAACGTCAAAGTGAACCCCAAAACATCCGGTCTTACTCGCTAACACTAGCTTATAGCTAGAGAAGGAATAACTTTGTTTTTCCAACCATGGGAAAGGAGTAGGTCAGCTTTAATGACAGTGCAGAGAACGAACTGGATAATTTCCATTGAATTAGAGAAAAAACTAATCAAAAACATGACAGACTTTGTATCTCGCTAACTTGGTGACGCAGTTGGATCGTGGCACTGCTGGTCTGCACCATACTGAAGCAGAATGAGTCGATGACGTCAGCCAAGAATTTTGAAATAATACCTAAATGACAGACATTTGTCCATGACAATATGGAGAAGCTGCTGATGGTGTGTTTGATGGAGAAGCAGCTAAAAGGATACTGTAGCGTTCCACTCTCAAGGTAAATGCTGTACATTATTACTACATTACTTCATAACACTACTGTACCTGTTTGTACTACATTATGTTGTGTTATCGTTCATACAATATGCCCATCCATCAATTTTCTACCGCTTATTCCCTTTGGAATTGCGGGGGGCCATACAATATGTATTGTCCTAAAGTTTTTTTCTTTTTAAAAAGCATGTTGTATGTTAAAATTGTGCTGTTTTGAGGGGCGAGCACAGTTCAAATTTACTTTAATTCAATTCAATGGGCAACACCATTTTAAAATTTGAGGTATAAACTGCGTCAAAGAACCAATTAAACTTGTAGCTTGAGATTAACGGTATACTGCATTTTTGTAAGAAGAATATATGGTTTCTCCATTGCTTGCCTACTATATATAAATGTAGCCAAAATCCAGCCTTAAATGGGTTTCTCAAAATGCTTCTTTCCACACAATATTTGACCAACATGCATGAACGTACTGAAGAAAAAGTGAGCTGGAATGTGTCTCCTGGTGTTGCGTAATAGTGCACGTCGGTCACAGTTGAAGGATGATACACACATGCAGGCAGAGACAAGTCCAACACGAGTGGGTCATTGCAACTTGTGTGGCAGCGCTCAATAGAATGGAAAATGGCTGAAGGTAGGGAGGGTAAAGTGCTGAGAGGCACGTTCCTGTTTATTCTGCAAGATTCAGGCATATAAACACGGCCGCCTATACAGGGTTTTTATGAGCTGACCTTTTAATTTGATGGAGAAAACATTTTGGAGCTGAGAAAAAGATTGAATGTTTGTCCGTGTAAATTATACAGGTCATGTGATATTTGTCCAAAAGATTTCTTCGGTTCCAAAATATAACAGAGGAGAAGGTTTGCCAAAGACAGGGATGTGAAATGTGAAAATATATTAAGGCCAAAATCTGACTTTTTTTGCCCTAAAGCAAGGGTGTCCAACCAATTTTAGATTGAGGGCCACATGGAGACAAATCGCCTCCCAACTGGTAAAATCATAGCACAATTACTTAGAAATAAAGACAACTTCAGATTGTTTTCTTTGTTTAAAAATAGAACAAGTACATTCTGAAATTGTGCAAATCATAACGTGGTTGTCTTTTTTTACACTTATATGTTGCGGGTAATATTATTCTTCCTTTATTTGTCGTTATTTGTACTTTCTGAATAAATGATGTGATAACGTACATCAGTCAACTCATCGGTGTTCATTTTCAATCCATCCAAAAAAATATATATCAAAATCAAATTACAGGATGTTATTTATATAGTTTGCTAATTTTCCTCGACTGGTGCACTAACATCATGTGGTTTATTTTTTTACACATGTAGCATCATCTACAAAGATACAAATAATTGCTATTGCGACATGTAGTGGACACATTTAGAACAGCGGTTTCTTTCAATAAATACATTTCTTATAATAATATTGGGTTTTTTTACTAAAGTTTTAGGAGACCAGCCCTTTCAATGCGACAATAGCATCAGAAAGAAGAGGTCTAAATCGAAACAAAAAGAGTCAGCTAATGTAGAGCGAAAAAAAAACAGCTCCTCTGGTCCGGAAAGAAGCAAAAAGGAACTGGCCAAAGTAGCTCTGTGAGCCGACAATCAGGAGTCTTTAAGACAAAACTTAAGAGTTTACTAGCGGATATAAGATAAAAGCAAGGAGATCATGAGAAGACACATTACCGTATTTTTCGGACTATTAGTCGCAATTTTTTTCTTAGTTTTGCCGGGGGTGCAACATATACTCCAGAGCGACTTGTGTGTGAAATTATAAACACATTACCGTGAAAATATCAAATAAAATTATTTATCTAATTCGCGTAAGAGACGAAGAAAATGTCAGCAATCGTCACATACATGTCAACCAATAAGAATTCGGCGGGGGAGGGTCATGGCAGAAGTGCATTGTGGGTCATGGAATGCTACCTGCTATATGCTATATCAGGGTTAGGGAACCTATGGCTCTAGAGCCAGATGTGGCTCTTTTGATGACTGCATCTGGCTCTCAGGTGCAATCTTAGCTGACATTGCTTAACACGGTAAGTAATGAATAATTCCGTTGGTAATCACAGTGTCAAAAATAACGTTCAAAATTTAAAACATTCTCATGCATTTTAATCCATTCATCCGGTTTGTGCCGCACCTGTTCAAGAAGTCGCATTGATGTAAGAAGTATTTTATTTATTGTTGGGTAGCTTTGGAATAACAATGCTATTAAAAAGAATAAGAGACTTATTGTACACTAAAAATGTTGGTCTTACTTAAAAATGCACGCATTTAGTTGTATTCAGTCTTAAAAAAAATATTACATGGCTCTCACGGAAATACTTTTTAAAATATTTAGGTTGTATGGCTCTCTCAGCCAAAAAAGTTCCCGATCCCTGTGCTATATGCTACTGCCGAAGCTATTAAAATGGATCATTTCATCGTTGGCGGTAACTTATAAACACTGAGAAGGGCTGAACAAAAATGGCACCGAAAAGTAAATCATGTACTGCAGATTACAAGCTGGACGTAGTGAAATATTCAGCAGAAAACGACAAGAGGAAGCGGCGCATACCTTTGGAGTTGGCAGAGTTGTTTAGAAGCGACATCGAGGAAGAATATTTCATCGGATTTAGCGATTAGGAGTGACGGATTGTTTGGTAAACGTATAGCATGTTCTATATGTTATAGTTATTTGAATGACTCTTACCATAATATGTTATGTTAACATAGCAGGCACCTTCTCCGTTGGTTATTTATGCATCATATAACGTACACTTATTCAGCCGGTGGTTCACTATTATTTATTTATTTTAAATTGCCTTTCAAATTTCTATTCTTGCTGTTGGATTTTATCAAATAAATTTCCCCCGAAAATGCGACTTATACTCCAGTGCGACGTATATATGTTTTTTCATTCTTTATCATGCATTTTCGGCCAGTGCGTCTTATACTCTGGAGCGACTTATACTCTGAAAAATACTGTACATGGGAAAATACTAGCTGCTTTAAACATGACTATGGATTCAAAAAGAACACTTAAAAATGGTCTCATTCTCACAGAACATTAAATAAAAAACACACACGTCTTTCCTAGGGGCGGTATAGCTCGGTTGGTAGAGTGGCCGTGCCAGCAACTTGAGGGTTGCAGGTTCGATTCCCGCTTCAGCCACCCAAGTCACTGCCGTTGTGTCCTTGGGCAAGACACTTTACCCACCTGCTCCCAGTGCCACCCACACTGGTTTAAATGTAACTTAGATATTGGGTTTCACTATGTAAAGCGCTTTGAGTCACTTGAGAAAAGCGCTATATAAAATATAATTCACAATTCACTTGTCTCCTACCATTGTTTCAGTGAAGCCAATACGCTTCATAAATTCTGCCTGTTCCCTGAGGTCATATGCGGCCCCCTGGCATCGCACTGGGCCCTCCCCCAAGGGTGGCCCACCCCACTATTTGAGAAGGATCGGTGTTATCAAACACTGTACTAAACCTCAATAATAACCAATTCATTTAATCATCAGAAGATGCAGAGGGCTGATAATCTAACTGCTGTCCAAAAATAGCCTCTGGCCAGCACTTTGGACATTCTTGACTTACAACCTCCAATACACAAATCAAAGTAAAATTCTGCTTAGGGCCCCCAATTTAGCCACGGGCGGCCCTGCTTATAATAATGTCCTGACAACTCACCCCCAAAGATTGTCAATCAATCAATCAATCAATGTTTATTTATATAGCCCCAAATCACAAATGTCTCAAAGGACTGCACAAATCATTACGACTACAACATCCTCGGAAGAACCCACAAAAGGGCAAGGAAAACTCACACCCAGTGGGCAGGGAGAATTCACATCCAGTGGGACGCCAGTGACAATGCTGACTATGAGAAACCTTGGAGAGGACCTCAGATGTGGGCAACCCCCCCCCCCCTCTAGGGGACCGAAAGCAATGGATGTCGAGCGGGTCTAACATGATACTGTGAAAGTTCAATCCATAGTGGCTCCAAGACAGCAGCGAGAGTCCCGTCCACAGGAAACCATCTCAAGCGGATCAGCAGCGTAGAGATGTCCCCAACCGATACAGGCGAGCGGTCCATCCTGGGTCCCGACGAGCGGTCCGTCCTGGGTCTCGACTCTGGACAGTCAGTACTTCATCCATGGTCATCGGACCGGACCCCCTCCACAAGGGAGGGGGGGACATAGGAGAAAGAAAAGAAGCGGCAGATCAACTGGTCTAAAAAGGAGGTCTATTTAAAGGCTAGAGTATACAGATGAGTTTTAAGATGAGACTTAAATACTTCTACTGAGGTAGCATCTCGAACTGTTACTGGGAGGGCATTCCAGAGTACTGGAGCCCGAACGGAAAACGCTCTATAGCCCGCAGACTTTTTTTGAGCTCTAGGAATCACTAATAAGCCGGAGTCTTTTGAAAGCAGATTTCTTGCCGGGACATACGGTACAATACAATCGGCAAGATAGGCTGGAGCTAGACCGTGTAGTATTTTATACGTAAGTAGTAAAACCTTAAAGTCACATCTTAAGTGCACAGGAAGCCAGTGCAGGTGAGCCAGTACAGGCGTAATGTGATCAAACTTTCTTGTTCTTGTCAAAAGTCTAGCAGCCGCATTTTGTACCAACTGTAATCTTTTAATGTTAGACATGGGGAGACCCGAAAGTAATACGTTACAGTAATCGAGACGAGACGTAACAAACGCATGGATAATGATCTCAGCGTCTTTAGTGGACAAAATGGAGCGAATTTTAGCAAGTTGTTTTGCCACCTCACGTCACCCCTCGGTGTGGCGTGGGTTGGGAGAGTGGTCGTGCCAGCAACCTGAGGGTTCTTGGTTCAATCCCCACTTTTTAACAACTTAGTCACGTCCGTTGTGTCCTTGATTAGCTTAGGGCAGGGGTGTCAAACGTAAGGCCCGTGGGCCGGCTCAGGCCCTAGAACAGGTTTAACCGGCCCGCGGGATGAGTTTAAGTATAAAATTAAGCCCAAATTTTTGAATGTAGCATCATCTTTGTAGATGATGCTACATGTTTAAAAAAAAAATAAACACATGATGTAATAGGGTCCAGCGCCGCCCCACTACCCCGAAAGGGAGAAGCGGTAGGTAATGGATGGATGAATGGATGTTAGTGCATCAGTTGAGGAAAACGAGCAAACTACATAAATAACATTGTGTAATTAGATTTTTTTTTTTTCTGTCTTGATAGCTGGGAAATTAACACCAATCAGTTGACTGATGATTATTATCACATAATTTATTTGGAAAGTACAAATAACGACAAATAAAGATTGAAAACTATTAACCGCAACATGTAAGTGTAAAAAAACACCAACAACATTATGATTTGTACATTTTCAGTGGTGCTTGTTTTATTTTTAAACAAAGAAAAAAATCTAAAGTTTTGTTATTTTTATGTTATCGTGCCGTGATTTTACCAGTCCGGCCCAGTTGGGAGTAGATTTTTCTTCATGTGGCCCCTGATCTAAAATGAGTTTGACACCCCTGGGTTAGGGCCTTGCATGGCACCTCCTGTCATCAGTGAGTTAATGGGTGGATGTGGAAATAGTGTCAAAGTGCTTTGAGTACCTTGGGGGTATCCATCTATTTTCTACCGCTTATTCCTTTTTTGGGTTGCGGGGGGCGCTGGCGCCTATCTCAGCTACAATCGGGCGGAAGGCGGGGTAAACCCTGGACAAGTCGCCACCTTATCGCAGGGCCAACCTTGGAGGTAGAAAGGCGCTATACAAGTATAACCCATTTACCATTTACCTGGGGCGGTATAGCTCGGTCGGTAGAGCGGCCGTGCCAGCAACTTGAGGGTTGCATGTTCGATCCCCGCTTCTGCCATCCCAGTCACTGCTGTTGTGTCCTTGGGCAAGACACTTTACCCACCTGCTCCCAGTGCCACCCACACTGGTTTAAATGTAAAAATTAGATATTGGGTTTCACTGTGTAAAGCGCTATGAGTCACTAGAGAAAAAGCGCTATATAAATATAATTCACGAATTCACCTAGCAGGCGAATGACCATTTGGATGCAGAAAGGTCGTTCAACAACACAAATGTACCAGGGGACATAAATGAGGAGGAAACTCACTTAAAATTTCGAGAATGGAAGTCGAAAGGTCTTCACAGACAATAGGAGTCACCTCATTTCAACCTTTGCGGAATGAGCCAATGAGGTGACATCAGGAATTAAAGCTAAGGACACTCGGGAAGTTTTTCAGTTTTTACCCCCGTGTTGTTTCCCATAGCACTCAGCTAGCCCATCACCCTTTGAAAATTCCCACTTTCAACTCATTCGATATGCACGGCGGCGTCGAGAGCGCAGGCACAAGGACGCCAGTCTGTTTGATAGCCAGACATTCAGCGGGATCAATCGCATTGACGGGGAGTGGAGTGGACTGCGACGAGTCGGGGAAAAGCGCTACAGCCGGTGACAAGAGGACGAAATGGCCCAAAGGAAATAAAAATAGAACAAGAGAATGACCAAGAAAGCAAGGTTATATCCATACTCATGCAAAACAATGATTCAAGACGGAGAGAGCTTGACAAGTGACGGAGTGCATAGCTCCTATTTGTCATCACTCTTCAGAAGGATGATCCACTGCATAATGGGAGGTCAAATCCTTGTGTACACACATCATCACTTTCTAGTGACAGGAACTTCATCTCTTACCTGCTACCACTGGTTGATGGTTCCAAGATGAGGTTGTCCCACTTCCACGGAACCCCGTTTCTGTACATGAAGGGGAACAGGCGTTATATATCATATACTGCATTGTTTTTCAACCTATTTTGAGCAAAGGCACAGGCGCAGTGGGGAGAGTGGCCGTGCGCAACCTGAGCGTCCCTGGTTCAATTCCCACCTAGTACCAACCTCGTCACGTCCGTTGTGTCCTGAGCAAGACACTTCACCCTTGCTCCTGATGGGTGCTGGTTGGCGCCTTGCATGGCAGCTCCCTCCATCAGTGTGTGAATGTGTGTGTGAATGGGTAAATGTGGAAGTAGTGTCAAAGCGCTTTGAGTACCTTGAAGGTAGAAAAGCGCTATACAAGTACAACCCATTTATCATTTATCATTTATTTTCATTTTTAAAAATCCAGAGGCACACCACCAGAAGAAATCATTAAAAAAAAGAACCTCAATTGCCGATATTGACAATAAAAAATCGTTATCGCAATTGTTAGATATGACTTTAAACCAGGGGTCACCAACATGGTGCTCACGGGCAGCAGGTAGCCCGTAAGGACCAGATGAGTAGCCCGCTGGCCTGTTCTAGAAATAGCTCAAATAGCAGCACTTACCAGTGAGCTGCCTCTATTTTTTAAATTGTATTTATTTACCAGCAAGCTGGTCTCGCTTTGCTCGACGTTTTTAGTTCTGAGAGAGACAAAACTCAAATAGAATTTGAAAATCCGAGAACATATTTTAAAGACTTGGTCTTCACTTGTTTAAATAAATTCATTTATTTTTTTACTTTGCTTCTTATAACTTTCAGAAAGACAATTTTAGAGAAAAAATACAACCTTAAAAATGATTTTAGGATTTTTAAACACATATACCTTCCTATTCTTTCCTGACAATTTAAATCAATGGTTAAGTTTTTTTTTTTTATTGTAAAGAACAATGAATACATTTTAATTTAATTCTTCATTTTAACTTCTGTTTTTTCGACGAAGAAATATTTGTGAAGTTTAAATTCAAACTTATTATGATTAAAATAAAAATAAAAATATTCTGGCAAATCTAGAAAATCTGTAGAATCAAATTTAAATCTTATTTCAAAGTCTTTTGAATTTCTTTTAAAAATTTTGTTTCGGAAAATCTAGAAGAAATAATGATTTCTTTGTTAGAAATATAGCTTGGTCCAATTTGTTATGTATTATAACAAAGTGCAGATTGGATTTTAAACTATTTAAAAACATGTCATCAAAATTCTAAAATTAATCTTAATCAGGAAAAATTACTAATGATGTTCCATAAATTATTTTATTTTTTGCCAAAAGATTCGAATTAGCTAGTTTTGCTCTTCTTTTTAATTTTGAATTTTAAAGAGTCGAAATTGAAGATAAACTATGTTTCAAAATTAAATTTGTTTTTTTTTCATGTTTTCTTCTCTTTTAACCGTTCAATTAAGTGTTTTTTTCATCACTTATTCTCTACAAAAAAACTTCTGTAAAAGGAAAAAAATGTAAGACGGAATGACAGACAGAATTACCCATTTTTTTATATAGATTTATTTATTAAAGGTAAATTGAGCAAATTGGCTATTTCTGGCAATTTATTTAAGTGTGTATCAAACTGGTAGCCCTTCGCATTAATCAGTATCCAAGAAGTAGCTCTTGGTTTCAAAAAGGTTGGTGACCCCTGCTTTAAAGCATAACCAAGCATGCATCAATATAGTTCTTGTCTCAAAGTAGGTGTACTGTCACCACCTGTCACATTACACCGTTACTTATTTTGAGCTTTTGGCTGTTTTCTTCTGTGTAGTGTTTTAGTTCTTGTCATGCGCGCTCCTATTTTGATGGCTTTTCCCGTTTTGTTGGTATTTTCCTGTAGCAGTTTCATGTCTTCCTTTAAGCGATATTACCCGCGCCTGCTTTGTTTTAGCAATCAAGAACATTTCAAGTTGTTTTTATCCTTCTGTGTGTGGACATTGTTGATTTTCATGTCATGTTCGGATGTACTTTTGTGCCACATGCTGTAAGTTTTTGCTGTCGTCCAGCATTCTGTTTACTTTGTAGCCAGTCCAGTTTTAGTTTTGTTCTGAATAGTCTTGCCTCAACTTCAATGTATTTTCATAGGGGTACTCACCTTTTGTTTATTTTTGGTTTAAGCATTAGACACCTTTTTACCTGCATGTTGCCTCCCG
The DNA here is from genome assembly GCF_033978795.1 of Nerophis ophidion. Lineage (NCBI taxonomy): Eukaryota > Metazoa > Chordata > Actinopteri > Syngnathiformes > Syngnathidae > Nerophis > Nerophis ophidion. The sequence goes on from NC_084620.1 coordinate 8,953,368, forward strand.
CTGTGTGATCGCGACAATCAATCGTCATCTCACACGTGTTCGCGACTTCTACAAAGCAATTAACTAACGGCTGCCAAATACTGATATGGAAGAGTATTACACTGTGACTCTCACTAGCTCTAGACAGTACAGACACTCAACAACGGCACATTATTTACGGATTATAATTACTGGTTTGCAAAAAAATATTTTTAACCCGAATAGGTGTTTGTTTGATTGATTGATTGATTCTTTTATTAGTAGATTGCACAGTTCAGTAAATATTACGTACAATTGACCACTAAATGGTAACACCAGAATAAGTTTTTCAACTTGTTTAAGTCGGGGTCCACGTTAATCAATTCATGGTAAATTAGATCATCTCTCATGGAACACCAGACCGCATCTCACGGCACACTAGGTGGCAGAGTGGTTGAAAAACACTGATATACTGTATATACAATATGTAAATATTACATAATGGTTATATTTTATATTGCTGGTACGGTACATTTTTAGTCTACATTATACCTGCATTATCCTTTCCAACCTCACACTTTCCATCCTTTGTAACTGAGCTATTGTGTGGAACAATTTCCCATGTGGATCATTAGTTTGTCTAAGTCCAAGTCCAAGCCTAAGTCTATAAGAATAATTTAAATAAATGACACTTAAGATATTGAATGTAAACTTAAATCAGTACACTGTGAAGGTCTGAGAGGTTTAGGGGCACTTTCAGTGTTAGGGTCTTTATTCAGGCTTGAACAATACACAACCCTCCAGCCAGGGGGCAGTGCTGCTTAAACTAAGCAATAGGCTGCCGAGCAGAATAAGCAAACAGGTCGATGCTCTGCACAGGATCCACCGACCGCATCTTCCCCACTGACTTTGAGACGTAGAGGTTAAAAGCCCACATTGTCAATCCACTAACCAGCCGACATCCATTATATAATCAATCAATCAAGCAATGTTTTTTTATGGAGCCCTAAATAAATCATTAATGTCTCAAAGGGCTGCACAAACCACAACACAAACCACCACGACATCCTCGGTAGGCCCCACACAAGGGCAAGGAAAACTCACACCCAGTGGGACGTCGGTGACAATGATGACTATGAGAACCTTGGCGAGGACCACATATGTGGGCACCCCCCCCCCTCCCCCCGGCCCCCCTAGGGGACCGAAAGAAATGGATGTCGAGCAAGTCTAATATGAAACTGTGAAAGTTCAATCCATAGTTGATCCAACACAGCCGCAAGAGTCCAGTCCAAAGCGGATCCAACACAGCAGCGAGAGTCCTGTTCACAGTGGAGCCAACAGGAAACCATCCCCAGGGGAGGCGGATCAGCAGCGCAGGGATGTCCCAAGCCGATACACAGGCGAGCGGTCCATCCTGGGTCCCGACTCTGGACGAGCGGTCCATCCTGTGTCCCGACTCTGGGCAGCCAGTACTTCATCCATGGCCATCGGACCGGACCCCCTCCACAAGGGGGAGTAGGAAATAGGATAAAAAGAAAAGAAGCAGCAGATCAACTGGTCTAAAAAGGGAGTCTATTTAAAGGCTAGAGTATACAGATGAGTTTTAAGGTGAGACTTAAATGTTTCTACTGAGGTAGCATCTCGAACTGTTACCGGGAGGGCATTCCAGAGTACTGGAGCCCGAATGGAAAACGCTCTATAGCCCGCAGACTTTTTTTGGGCTTTGGGAATCACTAATAAGCCGGAGTCATTTGATCGCAGATTTCTTGCCGGAACATATGATACAATACAATCGGCAAGATAGGCGGGAGCTAGACCGTGTAGTATTTTATACGTAAGTAGTAAAACCTTAAAGTCACATCTTAATTGCACAGGAAGCCAGTGCAGGTGAGCCAGTACAGGCGTAATATGATCAAACTTTCTTGTTCTTATCTAAAGTCTGGCAGCCGCATTTTGTACCAACTGTAATCTTTTAATGCTAGACATGGGGAGACCCGAAAATAATACGTTACAGTAATCGAGACGAGACGTAACAAACGCATGAATAATGATCTCAGCGTCTTTAGTGGACAGAATGGATCGAATTTTAGCAATATTACGGAGATGAAAGAAGGCCGTTTTAGTAACGCTTTTAATGTGTGACTCAAAGGTGAGAGTTGGGTCGAAAATAATACCCAGTGTTACGTCTGTTCGGCATTGTGATGCCGGGTTCGATTCCCTCAAGGATGCGTCAAGTGAACACAGCATAGGTAAGATATACAAAATGTATTTAAATAACAAAAAGAGCTATATAACAAAAATGCTAGAGCTAGTGGAATAAAACAAACAAAGGACGCTAGCATAAAAGCTAGGATATACAACAATGAGAAATAAACTGGCACGTAGTCACATAAAACAGTAAAACAAAAACTTCAGCATGAGAACTGGAATGAACAATGAATGGCTAGCGTGAAAAGCTTAGCGAGAATATACATACGATATAGAGTGCAGGCGTAACTTGTTGCGTGAAAAGCAAATCATGAACCCAGGCTGAACAAACAAAAGAGGACGGTTTATAAAGTGACGGTGATTATCTGTAGCAGGTGTGCGGGGCGTGAGCAGCAGGTGAACTGATGAGTAACCATGGTAATGAACAAAAACAGGAAGTATGAGGGTAGAACGACGGAGTGATAAAAATGCAACAATAAACCATAATATGGGAAGATCGGAGTACGGATCTTAACACCCAGATTCTTTACTGAGTCGCCCTGTTTAATTGTTTGGTGAAAAGCCGTGGAAAGGAGTCGTTACAAACAGTGACAGTTACACGAGGAACTAGAACACGAAACACAACAAAGAATATGAAGTGCTTGGGTTTATTGTCAATACTGTAGGAAATGAAGATATTTAAAGGCCTACTGAAATGAGATTTTCTTATTCAAACGGGTATAGCAGGTCCATTCTATGTGTCATACGTGATCATTTCGCGATATTGCCATATTTTTGCTGAAAGGATTTAGTAGAGAACATCCACGATAAAGTTTGCAACTTTTGGTCGCCAATAAAAAAGCCTTGCCTGTGCCGGAAGTAGCAGACGATGTGCGCGTGACGTCACGGGTTGTAGGGCTCCTCACATCCTCACATTGTTTATAATCATAGCCACCAGCAGCAAGAGCGATTCGGACCGAGAAAGCGACGATTCCCCCATTAATTTGAGCGAGCATGAAAGATTCGTGGATCAGGATAGTGAAAGTGAAGGACTAGAAAAAAAAAAAAAGATTATACAGATGTTATTAGACAAATTTATTAGGGTAATTCTGGAAAATCCCTTATCTGCTTATTGTATTACTAGTGTTTTAGTGAGATTATAAAGTCATACCTGAAAGTCGGAGGGGTGTGGTGACCGCCAGTGTCTCTTATGGAAGCCATGGAGGAGCCAAGAAAGTCGCACCTGCCTCTTTGACAGCTGCAGGAGGACGCAAGCTCCGCTCATGTCTCCGGTAAGAGCAGACTTATTACCACAATTTTCTCACCGAAACCTGCCGGTTGACATGTGGTAGAGAAACATGTTCGCTTGACCGCTCTGTTCCATATTAAAGCTTCACAACAAACAAAGAAACACCGGCTGTGTTTTGGTTGCTAAAGGCAGCTGCAATCCGCCGCTTTCCACCAAATGCATTCTTCTTTATATTCTTCATTATTATTGAACAGATTGCAAAAGATTCAGCAACACAGATGTCCAGAACAATGTGTAATTATGCAATTAAATCGGATGACTTTTAGGATCACGGGTACAAGCGGCCGAAATGAGTTTCCTCCGCCGGGTGGCGGGGCTCTCCCTTAGAGATAGGGTGAGAAGCTCTGCCATCCGGGAGGAACTCAAAGTAAAGCCGCTGCTCCTTCACATCGAGAGGAGCCAGATGAGGTGGTTCGGGCATCTGGTCAGGATGCCACCCGAACGCCTCCCTAGGGAGGTGTTTAGGGCACGTCCAACCGGTAGGAGGCCACGGGGAAGACCCAGGACACGTTGGGAAGACTATGTCTCCCGGCTGGCCTGGGAACGCCTCGGGATCCAGCGGGAAGAGCTAGACGAAGTGGCTGGGGAGAGGGAAGTCTGGGTTTCCCTGCTTAGGCGGTTGCCCCCGCGACCCGACCTCGGATAAGCGGAAGATGGATGGATGGATGGATGGATGGATGGATGGACTTTTAGCCGTGAGTGGTGCTGGGATAAAATGTCCGCTCCAACCAATAACGTCACAACGTTATTGGATACTTTGCGGGAAATTTTAAATTGCAATTTAGTAAACTAAAAAGGCCGTATTGGTATGTGTTGCAATGCTAAGATTTCATCATTGATATATAAACTATCAGACTGCGTGGTCGGTAGTGGTGGGTTTCAGTAGGCCTTTAAGAAATCAAGCTGAGTAAGTTGTAAATGTTTATTTATTAATATACTTACTTTGGAAATTGTTTTAAATTGTTGAAAATATGTCCCCTGGGTAAGTGTGCTGACTGGAGTAATGTCCACCGATAAAGTAATGTCCACCGAAACTGTTGGCCATGAATTAAATTATGGAATAGCTGAGATTTGCTCCAGCTCATTTTTTTTATAAATGTCTAATGATAATGTCAGTGAGGGATTTTTAATCACTGCTATGCTGAAATTATAATTAATATTGATACTGTTGTTGATAATATTCATTTTTGTTTCACTACTTTTGGTTTGTTCTGTGTCGTGTTTGTGTCTCCTCAATTGCTCTGTTTATTGCAGTGTTGCTGGGTCAGGTTTGGTTTTGGAATTGGATTGCATTGTTATGGTATTGCTGTGTATTGGTTTGTTGGATTGATTAAAAAAAAAATTATTTAAAAAAGAATTAGAATCGATTCTGAATCGCACAACGTATTCAAATCGATTTTTTTCCCACACCCCGAATGAATATAGATGTATTATCCCATCATACTATTATTAGATAATAATAGTATTATTAGTCTATGCATTTGTTTATTATATTTATACGCACATATTTATGAATATCTTGCTTTGAAATCATAGGTCAAGTAGATATTTATTAAGCACTTATTTTATCTTAAAACATTTTTGGCATATATAATTTGTGATTGGCAACTCTAAATTGGCCCTAGTGTGTGAATGTGAGTGTGAATGTTGTCTGTCTACCTGTGTTGGTCCTGCGATGAGGTAGCGACTTGTCCAGGGTGTACGCCGCCTTCCGCCCGATTGTAGCTGATAGGCGCCAGCGCCCCCTGCGACCCTAAAAGGGAATAAGTGGTAGAAAATGGATAGATGGATAATTTGTTGCATTATCAGATATTAAAGTAGAACTAGAAAGAACCCAATACATTTAGTAAGAGAGATTAAAGTACTTTGTTTATAGACTATTTCCAGGCTTTGGTGGGTCAGATCAGTTCCCCGGTCCTTGAGTTTGACACCTGTGAGCTACTTTGTCCTTGGAAAGTGCAAATGGTAAGCAGTGTTCTGCAAGTGCAGACTAACCATAGCTTGAATGCCATTTAATGACCAAAATGTCATCAAGGTCATTGATGACAGCGGTTTTACGAGGCAGCAGGCAAGGATGGAACAGCAACATCCTCTAAATGCATAAAGGCCGACTCCCTTAGTATGCACTATGTATTGATTATCACAATTATACACCATTACAGTTCTATTATCCGCACTAGCTGGCTTTAATTACACTGGAGAGCTGGCGGGTGCGTGTAGGAGGCGATAGAGGACGGAGGAAGTAGGGTGGGGGGGGGGGGGGGGGGGGGGGGTTGCGAGGCAGATAGATGGATGACGTGGCGACACACTGCAGCAAACTAATTAAAACAGAAACTTTTTGTTTCAAGCAAGTCGACAGCCAATGAATCTGGCGGCGAATGGATGTGTCCGCAGGGAAGAGGCGGCGGCGAGTTATGCGTCCACGAGCACGCGAGGAGAGGCATTGCTATGGCGACGAAGCATCACGCCGCATCATGCAGCAACCGTTCTGCTTCGGCCTTCGCCGTGACGCCGTGGTGAACTATTGGTAGAAATATTTGTCTGGGGTGAGGTGTGCAGCGTATTGCAGCTGCGGTGTTGAGCAACGACACAAAACAGTGTCACGTGCAACAGCAGGATAGCAACACAGGTGAGACCACGGCTTCACAACTACACCTGTGAGGCGATGGCGTCATTTCGCTGCTTTCACAGTCCGTTTATGGGCTCGTACGCGCCCCACTCGTTTATTAGACCCTGTAAAATGGAAAAAACACAGAAAAAAATAAACACCCATGTATCGTGTTACACATCATCATACTATATGACAGAATAGAACATGCTATAAGCTTATGATGCTCTGCAGTTGTGATATAAATAAGGGGGACTTTGCCAACATGATTTTGCAGTGCCACCAGCTCAGTGGTCTTGTGGTTAGAGTGTCCGCCCTGAGACTGGGAGGTTTTGAGTTCAAACCAAAGACTATAAAAAATGGGATCCATTACCTCCCTGCTTGGCACTCAACATCAAGGGTTGGAATTGGGGGTTAAATCACCTAAAGTATTCCCGAGCATGGCGCACGCTGCTGCTCACTGCTCCCCTCAGCTCCCATAGGGTGAACATGGGCATGGGTCAAATGCAGAGGACACATTTCACCACACCTACTGTGTGTGTGTGTGCGACTATCATTGGAACTTTAACTTTAAAGGCCTACTGAACCCCACTACTAGCCACCCCGCAGTCTGATAGTTTATATATCAATGATGAAATATTAACATTGCAACACATGCCAATACGGTCGGTTTAGTTGACTAAATTGCAATTTTAAATTTCCCGCGAGTTTCTTGTCGAAAACGTCGCAGAATGATGACGCGGCGCGTGACGTCACGGACTGTAAGTTATGGCTAAAAGTCATCTCTTTTCATCGCATAATTACACAGTAATTCTGACATCTGTGTTGCTGAATCTGTTGCAATTTGTTCAATTAATAATGGAGACTATAAAGAAGAATGCTGTTTGTGGAAAGCGGTGTATTGCAGCTGTCTTTAGCACCGAGACACAGCCGGTGTTTCTTTGTTTTTAACACGGAGCGGTCAGGCGAACATGTTTCTCTATGTCAACCATCATGTTTTTAGATGGGAAAATGGTTATATATATCTTACCGGAGACATAATTGGATTATTCGTCCTCCTGCAGTAGCTGTTTAAAAGGCAGCAGTAGCTGTTTAAAAGGCAGCTGTTCGGTCAGGCGAACATGTTTCTCTACGTCAACCACCATGTTTTTGAATGGGAAAATGGTTATATATATCTTACCGGAGACATAATTGGATTATTCGTCCTCCTGCAGTAGCTGTTTAAAAGGCAGCTGTGAGCTCCTCGGTTTCTCTCTGAGACACTGCGTGTTCACCGCAGCCATCCGACCTCGAGGTATGTCTTTACAATCTCACTAAAACACTATTAAAACAATAAGCAGATAAGGGATCTTCCAGAATTATCCTAGTAAATGTGTCTAATTACATCTGAAACATCGTTTTCTCGGTCCGAATAGCTCTTGCTGCTGGAGGCTCCCATTAAAAACAATGTGAGGATGTGAGGAGTCCTCACCCTTGTGACGTCATCGTTTGCGACTTCCAGTAAAGGCGAGGCTTTTTTGTCAGCACCAAAAGTTGCGAACTTTCTCGTCGATGTTCTCTACTAAATCCTTTCAGCAAAAATATGGCAATATCGCGAAATGATAAAGTATGACATAGAATGGACCTGCTATCCCCATTTAAATAAGAAAATCTCATTTCAGTAGGCTTTTAACATCCAGCAGATAGCGGTGGGGGGAAATGTTATGGTACCTCTGTTTTCATACACCCCCATTCTCTTCTTTCTGAATGTTGGTGTCAAACTTGGACTTGAACTTGGTCTTGGGTTGTTTTCCCGAGGTGCAAAGCCAATGGAGTGGAAACGGCGTGAAAGTAAAGACATCTTTATTTTAACACTAAAACTAAAAATAGGAACCAACAAAAAGCGTGCACAATGGCGGTACAAAAAACTGGGCTATGAAACAAATGACTAGCACAAAGGCAATTAACTATAAACATGAAACAAACACTTGCACCGTGGCATAAATGACAAGAAAACTTACTGTGACAAGGGTATGAGAAAAGCAGCATGGATATCATGGGTGCAGGTGATGTTGCCAGCCTGACTACCTGGTAACTCTGGCTTAAATAATGAACATGATAAGTGCAAACAGGTGTGAGACAAGACAGGTGAACTGATTGGTCGTCATTGTGACAAAACAGGGAGTGAAAAAGGGAACTTAAAGAGTCCAAAGGTCAAACAGCACCTTGTATTCCTAGGCAGTCTCCCATCTAAGTACTAACCAGGACAGACACTGCTTAGCTTTGAGAACAAACAAGATTGGGGATGCTCAGGGTCGTATGGCCATACAAACTCATGATCAGACATGACAAATGAAAACTGAGTTGGCATGGTAACAAAACAAACAAGGAAATGCAAAACAGAAATAAATGTCCAAAAAACTAAACCGAACATGACCAAAACAAAACATGAACCATAGGCGTGACAGTTGGTCTTTAGTAATTGACGGATAGGCAAACAGTCCGTTTGTTCAGAAAAAAACATCCAAGTCGGGGTCGTTTAATATTCCGAATGAAAATACCGTAAAACTGAACATATACTTTGCAACAAAGTGGAAAAGCATGACAAATCTAAAATTCAGCCTGATAGGAGTTAAAATAAGAAATTAAACCATAGAGTAAAAAAAAAAAATTGTTGCCACTTATGCCGCCAGCTCACTGCTAACGATCCCATTGACAGGCTGGCAAAAAATAGCATCGCCATTATTTTTCATCTGTTATAAATGTTTATCTAAAAAGTTTAACATAAAACTGCATATTCAGAACTGCTTAAAAGCATAAACATTCGTCCCCAAACTATGTGGATGACTGCAGACTTTGTATTACTTTACCGGTGTGTTGCTGGCTATGGCATACTGTCGCTACAAAACCCCAACTCTAATCCCCAAACAAGTAACATGCTCAGTGTTATGTGAAACAAATATCAGGAGAGAACAGCAAACCTTGTTTTTTGTATGATTCGATTTTCAGGCAAAAATGTTCAGGTTTTCATATACGCTGTCTCAATTTTAAATATGATTAAACAAATGTTAGTGACTCACTCTCTGTACGTGCTTTTACCGAGTCTGATTGCAAAAGTATCCACCACTAGGACAACAAATTTGCAAGTGCCAGCATATGATAAAAAAGGTGAGAAACACTACTGAACAGTATAGTCAACCATGATGACTTTTTTGTAAATGACTTGACTAAAATAGAGGAAAAGACCAACCTGTGTGCTTATTGCAGTACATTTAGATGTTAACTGAATGTCTCGCTTTGCACAAGTAAACATGATGCAGGACTGCTTGTATCGGAGCTTGCGTCACACATTTTACATGCAAGCTCATATCCATTACTTTTGCTGATGCACCCCTTTCATTTAAATGTATATCACATTATTTTCTGTATATAAAACCATCATTATTCTCTGTAAAAATGTGTTAATATTTATTGGTGTTGGAGCACATTAGTTGGATTTACATTGTTTCCTATGATTTGGTTTTCAACAGCGGCTTTGGAAAGGGTTGATACCAAAAACAGAGGTACCACTGTATTGTCTTTCTTATTCCAATATGCATTTCATTCTATAGTATAAATAACCTTATAGTGATGTTTTTGGAGTCATTTTATTGGTGTGCATGTTCCTGCCAGTTGCCTCTGTCCTTTTGCTGCTTTGTTGGCAAGAAAACAAAATCGTGTGTATAACTGTTGGCTTTTCATTGAAGCACATTAAAGAAGTTTTACTTGAATGGTTGGTTATTCATCATGTACTATGACCAAAAAGGTCAGGGATTGTTTCACAGGCCGACACAATGTGAGTTTGTAGAAAGCGGACTGCAGCCTAAGTAGGTTGGACCTCAGGGGGCCCCAGACAGACAATATCTGCCAAAGAATTATGACGGCACTGCAACATCTGCTGCCTTGAGAGCGAGACAGACAGTGATGGATGGCCAGGTGTGCTTTCCTATTTATGAGGAACTAACTACGACACGCGTTCGCACACCCATTTGTGCAACTTTTAAATAGGCTACATTGTCTTCCATGACTAATTAAAAATGCACCTAAAATGACAAATAACATTTAAAAAAATGACCAAAAATGAGGTAAAAAAAAATGCACCAAAAATGACAAAACTTTTAAAAAGCCATCAAAAATGATTGAGGTTGATTTTTTTTAAAGGCACAAGAAATTCCGAGTTTAAAAAAATGTACCAAAAATTACGAGAGGAAAAAAAATGCACCAAAAATGACAAAACTTTTCAAAAAATCACCAAAAATTAGGAGTTTAAAAAAATGCACCAAAAATGACAAAACTTTTCAAAAAGTCATAAAAAATGAAAGTTTAAAAAATGCACCAAGATTGATGAGTTTAAGGGAAAGGCAGCAAAAATTACGAAAGTTTAAAAAAAAAAGGAGCTTAACATGTTCAAGCAGAAGCAGAAGGACAAGACAAGAAGACAAGATGAAGTGTTTGCTTTGGAGCAGAGCCATTGACAGACATTGTCTTCAAAAACCTTGACACTACGCCTGAATGTTGGCCTTGTCTTCCGCTCTGATGGCATCGTGCAGGCGGCTGGGTGACGGCATCGGGCTGTTCGCTTGAGGGGTCTTGCGTCCAGGTGGGATGGGTGGCAGGATGGGCTTGATGCTGGATCCGGGAAGTCGATCAGTTGGTGGCACTGTGACGGCTGTGGCTTCAAGCGCTTGCCATGGCTTGTCACCTGCAAATGACAAGTCATTTGTCTGTGTTATGATGCAACGTAATTATCAAAACACTCACTTTTGAGTGTTTCTACTGTAAGTCCAAGGACATCGCCACCTCGTGGCCAACTGGATGCAGAACTGACCAGAGATTCACAGGAGCTGTTGGGACAAAGATGGAAAAATGAGATGACACGTTTCCCATAGGAGAAGCTGGGCGAGTTGAATTCCACCTTGTTATGTTGCCTGGCTACAAAAACTATGGCCCTCTGGGACTCAATTAATTGACAGTCAGTATGCTGTGACAATATGTGAAGAATACACACAAGCTGGGACGCGCCCCCACTAAGAAGTGCAGACAAGAAGACATGTCTGGAATCCGCTGCACAAACACTGAAGGCCTGAGTAACAAGCAAATGCATGATGTCAATTGTGTGAAGGCCGCAGGGGCATTTAATACCACCCATGTCATCTTAATTACGTGAGGCGCACTAAACTAGCAACCATTAACCTTTTTTTTTACATTATTTGTTACCATCGCCAGGAGGTTATGTAATTGTTGTGCTTAGTTAGTTATTCTTGGGCTTTGTTGGTCTGTATATTGGTTACCTGGTTGGTTGGTTAGTTAGGCATATAATTGGTTAGTTGGTTGTTAGTTAGCTGCCTGGTCAGTCAATGAGTTATCTGGGTAACTATTTGACTAGGTGGTTGGTAATTGGTTAGTTAACAAGTGGATTAGTTGTCATTGGGTTTTTTGTCATTTGGTTGTTAGCTGGTTGGGTAGTCAGTGTATCAATTAGTGGGTTGGTTAGTCAGCTGTTTAGTTGGCTGATTAGTTATTGCCAGGGTTTGTCAGTTAGTTGGTTGACTAGTTAATTGGTTACAGGCAGAGTAACAAGCAGATTTTCATAAACGTTTCAGGAAATGTCAGAAACTTGATAGGGAACAAGACAAGTACTATGTTACCTTACTATGGTATATGCTAGTTTCCCCCACTCCACCCACAGAGACAGAGTGTTGACAAAGCGTGTTTAAAAAGAGGCTTCACTCTGTTTCTTTCATTAAACTACAGATAGCTCAAAACGTGCCCTGCGATGAGGTGGCGACTTGTCCAGGGTGTACCCTGCCTTCCGCCCGATTGTAGCTGAGATAGGCGCCAGCGCCCCCCGCAACCCCGAAAGGGAATAAGCGGTAGAAAATGGATGGATGGATGGATAGCTCAAAACGTGTTGGGCACATTTTGATTAAACTTTTAGGAAATGTCAGAAATCGGATAAAGTGATTCCATTTTGGGGCTGATCTGGATCACCGTCTGGATTCAGGATGTTCTTTACTATTGAGAGGTAAATCCTGGTGGAGTTTGACTGACGTTTTTGATGAGATGAGGATTTTGTTTTGTGCAAACAACTCCAACAAGCTCCTCAAATTTAGTACACAGCTGGTTAGGAACCGTTTAAGCACTCGTCCACTTCACCCTCCAGGTCACACACAAAGCCCAAAGAAGCCATTAAACAGCAGTTTGGACAAGTGGGACAATCAAACCAATTTGGCCCCACGGCACAGAGAGGACCCCCACTCACAATTAGGCATGAGTGCAGTCAAGTGTGTGTGCTGCTTGAAAAAGAACCTTCTGATGAAACGACTGTTGACCCCTGGACTCTTCCCCACTACTGCCTCTCTCGCCGGCTGCTCCCGCCGCCGGATGGAAGCCAGCTCCTGCAGAGGAGAGACATGAGGGGGAGGAAAGTTCCTGATGATTGGCAGCGTCTGGCTGTGGCCATCATTCACTCGAGAGGCTTTGCAGCCGATTAATTTTCCATCCCGCGTCCTCAAACTCACAGCAGGGGTCTTGCTGGGGGCAAGTTGTTCCCTGATCTTCGTGCAGTAGTTTTTGTAGCGCGGGAGTGAGGGGTCGAGCGCAGCAGTGGATGGGTGGGATGAAGTGGCGAATCCTGACCTTGGCTGCTCCTCCTTGTGCACCTCACCTGAGGTGTGTAAATACTATTGCATTAAGGCAAACACTACAATGACAATATTGGTTATACCTTCTTCCCGATCGTTCAGCAACAGGTAGTCCTTCACCACCTCCTCTAGCACAAGGTAGGCATCGTTCAGGTCATCTGCACACATATTATGTTCAAACAGCAGTGGAGGAAAAGTGACACATTAGCGCTGCGTAAAAGTGATGTGTGTGTGCTTTCCTGCCTCCATGTTTGTCTAATTAAGAAAACAGCTAAAAAGCGAGGGCATGACAAACTATTTGGCAGCGTGCCTTTAATAGAAAGCGGTAATGGGATTGAAATTGTGCTGTATGGATTTTAGTGGGTGTGTTAATTTATCCCAGGCCTTTATCAAAGACACTGAGGGTGTTTGTTCTGAAAGAATGTCTCTTACTCTCCAGTTCTAACTTCCTAAATTGAATAAATGGTCAGCATTGGGCACTAATAGTGCAAAGACATACCGCAGGGAATGACGTTATCAAAGAAGCCGGGACGTTTCCTGTTGAAGTCGGTGTAGAGGTCGATGCGCGACACCGCCGTTTCAATTTGGGCTGGCGTATACAAGTTTCTAGTTCCCAGGGTGTTTCTGTACTTCTCACGCAGGGTGGGCAGGAGGACGATGTAGCGAGGTTCAAAGATGCTCTTCTTCAGACTCAACACACCCTGAAGACAGCCATTGAAGTCATTCTTACTGATGTGTTCTTATAGTGTGGACCCACTTACTTCAAGTTCCATGTGCACGCAGCATGCGAGTCCTTCCTTTGCAACGTCTTCGATGGCTTCCCTGCTCAAGCCGTACCTATGGCCACCATATTGGACAGTCTGGAGGAATGCACCCTGCATGTAAGTAACAAAAGCATGTTCTGTCAGGATTTGCAACCTGAGGTCACGCGCTCACCTGCGGTGTGAACTTTTGACACAGTGGTCAGATCAACTCTGACCCATAACCCCTTTAACTTTAGTCCCTCTTAGGGGGCACCTTTATTGTCTGTCACTTAAACTAGGTAAACACAGAAAACATGTCTATTGATGTATAAAAGTAAATCATTTGGGCGCATTTGGTGTTTAGAGCAACTAAATAAAGTAAAAATCAACTTAAATCAGGGTTGTTATTTATTATTTGAATTGCTGACAAAAATGTCAAAAATAGTTACCTTGTTTTTTTTCCGAAATGCCCCCAGTTCGTATGATTACGTTTTTGGACTTTTTCCCCGGTTTCCACATGATTATCAAATGGCTAAACATTTTGCATAAGAAACTATTCTGGGTGCCTTTGTATAATTCAGCATATTCTAATCTCCACACAAAAACTCACAGGTGTTGGTTACTCAGACACTTTGCTTTTTTACTTCATACAAGAGCAATATAAGTCATCCTGGGTCCAGTGGAATCCTAGTCTGGACCCCCAGTATGCAGAGACAGAGGTGACAGGAAAATGTTTCTTAAACAGAGCAAATTGACACACAAAACAGAAGCGCTAAAATTAAGACCAGGAAACAAAAAAACGCAATTTAAGACGCAATTAAATGCATCTAACTTACAAGTACTTGGAATGGTAAAGTAACGAACCGCTGTACTGTTGGTTAGTGATTACAAATACAAAGCAGCCTCTTCAGACAGTAGTAGTAAATGGAATGAATGTGTTCAACAAAAAACACAACCAGACCTAATTGGAAAACATGCAAAAATAAAAAGGTAAAAAAAATAATTAAAAAAAGTTATACAGTAAAGTTTCTATTAAATTCTAGAAATAAAACTCACAGCAACCAACCAAGGTGGTATTCGTATGGCTGTCACCACCCACCCTTGCCATTTTCTCCAAGCGATATTAAATGTTAATGTATGTTTCATTTCTAGTATGGATTATATTTGGAATATGTACTTTACATTGTTTTCTGCATGTAAAACTTGAATTGTTCTCTATAAAATGTTTTGTGTTAATTTTATATTGGTCCGCAAAATATTAAATTTGATTTATATGATTTATTAAGGTAAAAAATTGTTTCGGTTTTCGTACGATTCAGCCTTTGTCTGAACTTTTGGAATACAATACAAACAGAACCAATGGTACCATTGTATTTACCGTATTTTTGGGACTATAAGTCGTAGTTTTATTCATAGTTTGGCCGGGGGTGCGACATATACTCCGGAGCAACTAATGTGTGAAATTATAAACACTTTACCGTAAAATATCAAATATTATTTATCTCATTCGCGGAAGAGACGAAGAAAATGTCAGCAATTGTCACACACACGTCAGCAATCATCACACACACGTCAACCAATAAGAATTTGGTGGGGGGGGGGGGGCCATGGCAGAAGTGCATTGTGGGTCTTGGGATGCTAACTGCTATATGTTATATGCTACTGCCGTAGCTATTACAATGGATCATTTCATCGTTGGCGGTAACTTATAAAAACTAAGTACTGAAGAAAAATGGCACCGAAAAGGAAATCATGTACTGCAGATTACAAGTTGGACGTAGTGAAATATGCAGCAGAAAACGACAAGAGGAAGCGGCGCATACCTTTGGAGTTGGCAGAGTTTTTTAGAAGCGACATCGAGGAAGAAGATTTCATCGGATTTATCGATTAGGAGTGACAGATTGTTTGGTAAACGTATAGCATGTTCTATATGTTATAGTTATTTGAATGACTCTTACCCTGATATGTTACGTTAACATACCAGGCACCTTCTCCGTTGGTTATTTATGCGTCATATAACATACACTTATTCAGCCTGTTGTTCACTATTCTTTATTTATTTTAAATTGCCTATCAAATGCCTATATTTTGTGTTGGATTTTAGAAAATAAATTTCCCCCAAAAATGCGACTTATACTCACTCCAGTGCGACGTAAATATGTTTTTTACCTTCTTTATTATGCATTTTCGGCCGGAGCGACTTATAATCCGAAAAATACGGCACTTAAATACAAAGTTTTGTGTTTTTTATCACCATACTTATTATTATTATCTACATTTCTGATTTTTCTTTTGACATTGTGCCTCTTGCTCTATTTTTCCCTTTTTTTAAGTTCCTTTTCCAATGTGCCGCAAGCCAATAAAAAAAAAAGCTGTGGGTCTCAACTGGCCACTGCGCCGAAAATTTCTCTAAAATATACACTTAATTACCAGAAAATTAAAATTACTAAAAGAGCAGAACCCACCCATGCCTTACTTCCCAATAATAAAGAATCTTTTAAAAACATTTCCTGATTTGAATCACTCCCTAAATCTCATCACTTGTGCCTTACACCATTTCTAACATTTCCTGAAAGTTTCATCAAAATCTGGCCATAACTCTTGAGTTATGTTGCTACAATTTAAAAACAACGACCAACAATTTTGGGGTAAAAATAACTGGCAGCTCAGCCGTTAGAAGTTTACCGTGAAAAATAACAATCTTAGTGTTTTTATTTACAGAAATGTTGTGTAAAAACCACCATACATTTTACTACCACCAACTAAACCTGGCAATCACATAACCTCCTGGAAGATAAACTGTTAAGCACACCAAAAGACAGTTGTTGCATGCAAGTTAGAGGTGATAAATGAGGTAAATGACAACATAAGGAGAGAGGAGGAGAGAAGAGAAAGGAGGAGGTGCAACAGTTGACCTGCTTGACAGACTGACAGCACTTACACAAGCGTGAAAGACTAAAATGGTAAATTATGACATAAAAGCTGCTATTCATCATCCACACAGTGTTTAAACTAGACACGTCTCTTATATGTTAGGCTTCAGACATTATGAATAGGAGACATGCACCTGGGGATAGGCTGATTGGCAACACTAAAGGCCCTAGTGTGTGAATGTGAGTGTGAATGTTGTCTGTCTATCCGTGTTGGCCTTGCAATGAGGTGGCGACTTGTCCAGGGTGTACCCTCCTTCCGCCCGAATGCAGCTGGGATAGGCCCCAGCCGCCCCACAACCCGGAAAGGCACAAGCGGTAGAAATGGATGGATGGAACAGTGTACCGATAGTACCAGCTGCTGAAATTCCTCTTCATTGACAAAATGGTAATCATTTCCGTTCTCCTCTCCAAAGTAGGGCTCTCTGGTGGTGTGTCCGATTCTGCATGAGCACACAAATGTTAAAAATGTCACACAAACTGACTGAGGAACCTTAGAATGTACGACACTGACCCGTATGCAAAGTATTCGTCAAAATCTTGGCACAAACGATGGGCTAGTTCCCTTTTCCCGCAGCCTTGTGGACCAGTCAAAACCAGCATAGGATACGGAGCATCGTCACTGGGTAGAGTGCTGCATGGACAGAAAACAATTCCCATGAAGTCTTACATGCAAATAAAGAAAAGGATGCTTGCAAACAAGACATACTCTATGTGTTTTTCTTGTAAAAACAATCCCTGTGATTTATCTGCAGTTCTGCAGCCTTCCTTGTCATCACCCATGATGGATTATTTTTTATTTTTAAAAGTCATGATATGTGAACACATACATTTTATTTTCTTTGAGCGAGGCGATAACAGGATGTGCCGCAGATAAAGATGCTCGGCACTCAAAAAACAACTTACGCTGCTGTTTGCTTTGAATAATACATCATAATGTAACAATTGATTTGTTAGCTTGACACATTCTAGGAAATAAACTTAGCAGTGGTAGCTTTTTTAGCGATGACACCAGGAGATGATACCAACCTATCATAGAGTAGCTGGGGCTGCATCAGCTGATACATCAGCTGGGTCATGTGATCCCTGGCTGCTACCACTTCCATAGGGGGGTCGTACTTGTTGATGGACGTAACCTGTACGCCACACATTGATGACAATGACATTCTGCGATAGCTACTTGAAATATTTGTGTTTATACCAAACCTTTTCCTCAACAGTGACTCTTTTTTGGTCCAACATGGTCAGATGCTGGAGAAGAAAGATCACTGAGAGCCTGTACTGTGGCTGCTCCTACAAACCAACAACACGATATTTAGTATTCCCTAAAGTTGTGCAACCGTTTTGTACGCTGCAATTTTGTAGGGTTTGGTATTTGGCGTTCGTGTATTATAGTTCGGCAAATCCGATGTGTTGGTGTCAGTGCTTTTTTAAAATTTAATGGAATTAATTAAAAATTTTATTAAATACGGCAGCATCAAGCCACCATAGGGCCAAAGAAAGTTGTGAGTGTCTTATTTTATATGGCTACTATATTGGATTAAAGGGTGACTATGTGTGTGTTATTTCATGTCTACAGGGCTCTCATAATGTTAAAACTCTCTTTTAGAAGGTTGTAAACAGTTTATTTTACGCTAACTATGAAAATATTCAATTCATAATTGGTGGAAAGTATTTACCCCAGTCAGGCCTGGAAACAATTAACAGTGGGGATAAATTGTATGATTATGTCTTTGTTGTACCATTTTGGAACAGACTCCGAATAAAAACAGAGGTACTACTGCAGGGGGGTCCAAAGTGTGACAGCTATTTTTTCATTGGACCGCAACACATTCTACTGAAAAACAAACACGTCTCAGATTAAAACATTATATAAATAAACAAAAAACTAAGAAAAAAATCAAACTTGTCCAAATTCCCCCAAAATACAAATTTATTTCAAGATATGTACATTTTCGAGTGTGCTGAAGCACATTATTTTAGTTGACAAAATAATAATAATAATAATAATAATAGTAATAATACTATTATTCAACAATAATAATAAATTATTAGGGCTCTGAATATTTGGGTACCTAACGATTAGTTCTATTTCTGATTCCCGAGGTGACGATTCATTTCAAAATGAATTCTTGATTCAAATCGATTCTCGCCATGTATCTTTTAGTGTAACAATTATAATGAAACTTTTTCAAAAGCTCCTTCTGGTTGCAAGGATATGGCTTTAAAACGCATTTTTTAAAATGTATTCTTACAAAAAAAAATCGTGATTCGGATTTGAATCCTTATGTGCACCCTTACAAATTAAACATTTCCGTTTAACTGTACGTTAAACAGTACCTGTATATTGCTTGACCTACATTGCATCGGTTTTAGTGTATTAAATGTACCAAATGTAGTTGGTCACCCTTGTACAACTGTATCTAGTATTATTTATTGTGTTGGGTATCTACTAGCTTATATACAGTTACCTGCACAGGGTTACCCAGCAGATTCAGTTCCCTCAGCAGGAGAAGATCATGGATGTGTTTGCACTCCTCGATCTCACTAATCTGTAAAATGTATTGTTTCAGATAAATTTGTGTTATTAATTTTTTATTGAGCTGAAATATTCAGTATTTTCCAAACATTTACTGTACAAGTACCTCATTCTCATCCAGGTTGATGAAGCCCAGCATGTGCAGGTTCTGGAGGCCAGAGAGATTAGTGATGTGGTTCTTAGCCAAGTCAAGAACCTGCAGATTCTTCAGGTTCTCCAAGCCTTCCGTGCCCTTCAGTTGATTCCCTCTCTGAACATTTAACAGATGCACCTCTCTTACTTTAAATGCTCTCCATGATTCCCAGTAGTTCAAATTAAAAAGTGAGCCATGGTCACTCTGCAAGGTTGCCCGACTCTTTCCCCACCCCCTTGCTGGTAAATTCTGACAGACGGGGCAACCAAACAGCTGGCTAAGTGTTAATTCAGCACAAAGCCAAACCAGCATGGGCACTCGCTCCTTTGCTAAAGTCGTTATCTTGCTGTTTGGCTGAGCATGATGCCTGGCAGAGGGCCGCTCGCTGCATGTAGGGACAAGGCGAGGCTTCTAAAATAAGACCTGGGAAGGACACAATGCTTGTTGACATGTTCACGGAGCTGTGTACCAGGACCACTACTGGTTGATCCACAAACATAAAATAAATGAGGCGCTGCAGCCATGCTATCTGCTTTTAGTCCACATGGTTGACCCAAATCAGTCCAAACAATCAGAGAGATGCAAACATATTAACCTACCAGGTTGAGGTGTGTGAGTGGTACAGCATCCAGGCTGCTGATGCTGGAGATGTTGTTGTAAGCCAGGTCGAGATCGGTCAGCTTGCAGCACTTTTCCAAGCCCATGACCTCAGTGAGTTTGTTGTCTGGATGGTAGTGAGTTAATGTGCAAACTAAAAATGTCAGCAACCTCTGCAAGTATTGATTTACTTTACAAATTCCTGCATTTGTCTGTTAAAGATGCACTATAATACACTAATAAAGCATTTTTAAATTCAACATCAATGCTTCGATGGGAACCACATCTTACTTTACGATTCTCCTGGAACGTTGATTCCTATTTTTGATGCTCAGTCTAAAAGATATAGCTGCCACAGGGACGGCTATAGCAACTAACTATACCTTGTTACTCCATGTGGAACCACTCCCCTAAGTCAATAATCCTCCACTCTGGCAAATAAACTACAGTACATTTTATCCATGTATTAATATCACTGAAAGACTGGAGAAAGAGGCTAAACATGTTACTACATACAGAACAATAGCAAGCAGGAGCAGGCAAGCCAACCGCCTAAATAGGGCGTTAAACTAGTTTGAAACAACAGGAGAAATTAGTGCTAAAGTTTAATAAGTGTATATGGAAGCACATTACAGCATAAACTAAGCATGTTGATTATTAAGAATTAGAGGAAAATATAACAATGTGTTGTGGGGCTGTTGTTGTTTCGCGACCACAAGTAAGGGGAAGACGGATCAATCCATAAATCAATTGTGCCATATGACTGACTTTGAGGACTTTAAGGGTAAAACCCAAAGGATTTCAATAAGTAATAAATAGTAGAAATTGCTTTTGTTTAGTAATTGTGTACTATTGACTTAGTTTAGACCAAAAAAATTGTATGTAATTAAAGAAAATAAGGAAGTAGTTTAGATGTTGTGTTGATAATGTTAAAATTGTCCATATCAGTCACCATGAATACAATTAAAAAATTCAGTCATACATGGAATGAGAATCAGCACCTCCAAGTCCGAGTCCATGGTTCTCGCCCGGAAAAGGGTAGCGTGCCATCTCCGGGTTGGGGAGGAGACCCTGCCCCAAGTGGAGGAGTTCAAGTACCTAGGAGTCTTGTTCACGAGTGGGGGAAGAGTGGATCGTGAGATCGACAGGCGGATCGGTGCGGCGTCTTCAGTAATGCGGACGTTGTACCGATCCGTTGTGGTGAAGAAGGAGCTGAGCCGGAAGGCAAAGCTCTCAATTTACCGGTCGATCTACGTTCCCATCCTCACCTATGGTCATGAGCTTTGGGTCATGACCGAAAGGATAAGATCACGGGTACAAGCGGCCGAAATGAGTTTCCTCCGCCGTGTGGCGGGGCTCTCCCTTAGAGATAGGGTGAGAAGATCTGCCATCCGGGAGGAACTCAAAGTAAAGCCGCTGCTCCTCCACATCGAGAGGAGCCAGATGAGGTGGTTCGGGCATCTGGTCAGGATGCCACCCGAACGCCTCCCTAGGGAGGTGTTTAGGGCACGTCCAACCGGTAGGAGGCCACGGGGAAGACCCAGGACACGTTGGGAAGACTATGTCTCCCGGCTGGCCTGGGAACGCCTCGGGATCCCCCGGGAAGAGCTAGACGAAGTGGCTGGGGAGAGGGAAGTCTGGGTTTCCCTGCTTAGGCTGTTGCCCCCGCGACCCGACCTCGGATAAGCGGAAGATGATGGATGGATGGATGGATGGAGTTATACATGTGATTGGTACTGGCCGGTGTTACTCATGGATGATTGGTATCGGAATCTGCAGCATAAAACTGATCTGAAAATCCCTATTCCTAACACATAAACAACAAATAATGTGAAAAAAAAATGTTATTTGGGGTTTTCAAAATGAAGTGAAACTGGAATTTAAAATAGTTGGGAATTTGGAATCGAAGCAAGGAACCGGAATCAGAACCAGTATCGGAATTGTCCAAGCAATCGTA
The DNA here is from genome assembly GCF_033978795.1 of Nerophis ophidion. Classification (NCBI taxonomy): domain Eukaryota; kingdom Metazoa; phylum Chordata; class Actinopteri; order Syngnathiformes; family Syngnathidae; genus Nerophis; species Nerophis ophidion. Next base: position 8,974,991 of record NC_084620.1, read on the forward strand.
TATTATGGGACCTATGAGACTTATCAAAAAATGGTGACAAATGGGACCTTTAAGGATACGGTTTAGATCTAGCTTCATCAGAGTTGGGTAGTCCGACAAGTCCTTCATTTGTGTTAGACAGTTGTGGGAGAAGTTGACATCCTGTAACAATAGCAAAGTCACAAGAGCGCCAATAAATGAGCTCAATACACAAGGATATTTAATTAGTAGATTCAAGGGCGTTAAAAGCCTTCTCTGTAAGCATGTTTGGAGTGACGGCAGATGGGATGAGGGGACGCAGGGCCGTCATGGGGGAATAATGCAGGCGATTGGGAGACCAAGCAACCACTCAAAATTTGCCTTTTGCTGTCAGCTCAAGGTGCTTTACTATACTTACTATACCTTCAGGTTTTTAGGGGCCTGGAAGCCAAAGAAATCAGATATCTTGTTGTGAGAGGCATCCAAGATGGTGAGGAAAGGCATGTGGCTCACGCAGGACAGATCTAAAAGACAAAAAACATTCAGATGAAGGTAAACAAATATACAAAAGCGTAAATTGACCTGTGATGTTGTTGTGTGGCAGCTCCAGCTTTTGTAGGTGACAATAATTACACAGGACAGAGATATCATTCAGACTGTGACCCTGCAAATAAAATGACAAAAGTCACTAGATTTAGAGGTGTACGTCATACAACTGTGGATATGTAGGCCCACAATGTGTCTTACAGGGACAGCCAGGTGGTAGTATGGGTGTTGAAGGCCGGTATCAAAGCGAGCAAGGCGGGACACACTGCTGGACACCAACTCAGCAGTTAAGGCCTTGTCCTGTGTAAAACATAAACAACATTGATGCTTTTGGTGTTACATGTTGTGTTGTACTCAGTCCCTCCAAAATTTTGCGGGCCTTTTTTTGTGATTGTTTTTTGCCTTAAATGTGGTAGCTTTTTCATAAAGTTGCAGCAAAAGTTGCGATGTTTTGAGAACCTGTATTTTCAATAACTTCGAATCAACTTGGGATTTTATGAATTTGTTATGAATATTTCAAATGTTCCTTGAACAATCAATTCATCCATCCATTTTCTAGCGCTTGTTCCTTTTGGGTTTGCGGGAGTGCTGGAGCATATCCCAGCTGCATTCGGGCAGAAATCAAAAAACATAACTGTAAAGACATGCATTGATGTTTTCCTTGTTTTATACAACACTAGTTGGCACACCATATTTAGTAGGAAAGCATTGCAACTCTCTGAACATGAGGCCTGTGGTGTCCACATATGTGGACATCACATCTTTTGTTGTGTGTACCACAACACAACATTTTTCTCTACAAGACCCTGGTTTCCACTTATGAGACATTTATTGCCAATTAGTGGTGGAGCAAAAGTATACCACATCACATGTTGGATTTCAAGATGGCTGAAAACACATCTGAAAGTTCAGATAGCAACTTTAAACAATTTTGTTTGTTCTACTCATTGGGTTCCAGAGAGCCCAAATAGCCACAATAAATAAAAGGCTACACATGTGTTTATGTTCCAACACATTGACCCCCCAATGCTAGGAGCATTTGTGAATGGTTGAGAGCAATTTATAGTATTCTTTTTTGTTGGTAAATGAGAGAAAAGGAGAGATTATCATCAAAATTCAACATCTATGTCATGTACAGTAAATGCTGTCTCTTTGCTAGTTCAACTATGCAAATAAAAATATGTTCTTAAAAGCGCTGTTTGTAACCTTTACGCTGATGCCTAGAGCAGTGGTTCTCAAATGAGAGTATGCATACCCCTGGGGGTACTTGAAGGTATGCCAAGGGGTACGTGAGATTTTTTTTAAATATTCTAAAAATAGCAACAATTAAAAAATCCTTTATAAATATATTTATTGAATAATACTTCAACAAAATATGAATGTAAGTTCATAAACTGTGAAAAGAAATACAACAATGCAATATTCAGTGTAGACAGCTAGATTTTTTTGTGGACATATGCCATAAATATTGATGTTAAAGATTTTTTTGGGGCGGGGGAAGAAATGTTTATAGAATTAAGTTCATGAATCCAGATGGATCTCTATTACAATCCCCAAAGAGTGCACTTTAAGTTGATGATTACTTCTATGTGTAGAAATATTTATTCATAATTGAATCACTTATTTATTTTTCAACAAGTTTTTAGTTATTTTTATATATTTTTTTCCAAATAGTTCAAGAAAGACCACTACAAATGAGCAATATTTTGCACTGTTATACAATTTAATAAATCAGAAACTGATGACATAGTGCTGTATTTTACTTCTTTATCTCTTTTTTCAACCAAAAATGCTTTGCGCCGATTAGGGGGTACTTGAATTAAAAAAATGTTCACAGGAGGTACATCACTGAAAAAAGGTTGAGAATCACTGCGTTTGAAGATATGCAAATGAATAACAAAATCGATAACAAAAATAGACATAGCTGTCTACTACTGTCATTTTTTTCAAGATTGATAATATAAAATAAAGCTGTCTTGGGTCTTATAATGAAATGCATATACTGATGCTCTACTACAAGGGTTCTCAAATGGGGGTACGCGTACCCCTGGGGGTACTTGAAGGTATGCCAAGGGGTACGTGAGAATTTTTTTAAATATTCTAAAAATAGCAACAATTAAAAAATCCTTTATAAATATATTTATTGACTAATAATTCAACAAAATATGAATGTAAGTTCATAAACTGTGAAAAGAAATACAACAATGCAATATTCAGTGTTGACAGCTAGATTTTTTATGGACATGTTCCATAATTATTGATGTTAAAGATTTGTTTGGGGGGGCGGGGGGGAATGTTTAGAATTAAGTTCATGAATCCAGATGGATCTCTATTACAATCCCAAAAGAGGGCCCTTTAAGTTGATGATTACTTCTATGTGTAGAAATATGTATTTATAATTGAATCACATATTTATTTTTCAACATTTTTTTAGTTATTTTTACATCTTTTTTTCCAAATAGTTCAAGAAAGACCACTACAATTGAGCAATATTTTGCACTGTTATACAATTTAATAAATCACAAACTGATGACATAGTGCTGTATTTTACTTCTTTATCTCTTTTTTCAACCAAAAATGCTTTGCGCCGATTAGGGGGTACTTGAATTAAAAAAATGTTCACAGGAGGTACATCACTGAAAAAAGGTTGAGAATCACTGCGTTTGAAGATATGCAAATGAATGCAGTGCATTTTTCTCTATCAACATTCAAAGAACAAATATAATTGGAGTGCCACTAAACATTAGACGATTTATTCATGCACAATATTGACTTTAACGCTTGTGTCTTAGAGGGACTGCATTAGTCATGCTATACAAGTAATAATAACAATAACAAAAATAGACATAGCTGTCTACTACTGTCATTTTGTTCAAGATTGATAATATAAAATAAAGCTGTCTTGGGTCTTATAATGAAATGCATATACTGATGCTCTACTACAATGGTTCTCAAATGGGGGTACGCGTACCCCTGGGGGTACTTGAAGGTATGCCAAGGAGTACGTGAGATTTTTTAAAAATATTCCAAAAATAGCAACAATTAAAAAATCCTTTATAAATATATTTATTGACTAATAATTCAACAAAATATGAATGTAAGTTCATAAACTGTGAAAAGAAATACAACAATGCAATATTCAGTGTTGACAGCTAGATTTTTTGTGGACATGTTCCATAATTATTGATGTTAAAGATTTTTTTTGAGGGGCGGGGGGGAATGTTTAGAATTAAGTTCATGAATCCAGGTGCATCTCTATTACAATCCCAAAAGAGGGCACTTTAAGTTGATGATTACTTCTATGTGTAGAAATATTTATTTATAATTGAATCACTTATTTATTTTTCAACATTTTTTTAGTTATTTTTACATCTTTTTTTCCAAATAGTTCAAGAAAGACCACTACAATTGAGCAATATTTTGCACTGTTATACAATTTAATAAATCAGAAACTGATGACATAGTGTTGTATTTTACTTTTTTTATCTCTTTTTTCAACCAAAAATGCTTTGCGCCGATTAGGGGTTACTTGAATTAAAAAAATGTTCACAGGAGGTACATCACTGAAAAAAGGTTGAGAATCACTGCGTTTGAAGATATGCAAATGAATGCAGTGCATTTTTCTCTATCAACATTCAAAGAACAAATATAATTGGAGTGCCACTAAACATTAGACGATTTATTCATGCACAATATTGACTTTAACGCTTGTGTCTTAGAGGGACTGCATTAGTCATGCTATACAAGTAATAATAACAATAACAAAAATAGACATAGCTGTCTACTACTGTCATTTTGTTCAAGATTGATAATATAAAATAAAGCTGTCTTGGGTCTTATAATGAAATGCATATACTGATGCTCTACTACAATGGTTCTCAAATGAAGGTGCGCGTACCCCTGGGGGTACTTGAAGGTATGCCAAGGAGTACGTGAGATTTTTTAAAAATATTCCAAAAATAGCAACAATTAAAAAATCCTTTATAAATATATTTATTGACTAATAATTCAACAAAATATGAATGTAAGTTCATAAACTGTGAAAAGAAATACAACAATGCAATATTCAGTGTTGACAGCTAGATTTTTTGTGGACATGTTCCATAATTATTGATGTTAAAGATTTTTTTGGGGGGGCGGGGGGGAATGTTTAGAATTAAGTTCATGAATCCAGGTGGATCTCTATTACAATCCCCAAAGAGGGCCCTTTAAGTTGATGATTACTTCTATGTGTAGAAATATGTATTTATAATTGAATCACTTATTTATTTTTCAACATTTTTTTGGTTATTTTTACATATTTTTTTCCAAATAGTTCAAGAAAGACCACTACAAATGAGCAATATTTTGCACTGTTATACAATTTAATAAATCACAAACTGATGACATAGTGCTGTATTTTACTTCTTTATCTCTTTTTTCAACCAAAAATGCTTTGCGCCGATTAGGGGGTACTTGAATTAAAAAAATGTTCACAGGAGGTACATCACTGAAAAAAGGTTGAGAATCACTGCGTTTGAAGATATGCAAATGAATGCAGTGCATTTTTCTCTATCAACATTCAAAGAACAAATATAATTGGAGTGCCACTAAACATTAGACGATTTATTCATGCACAACATTGACTTTAACGCTTGTGTCTTAGAGGGACTGCATTAGTCATGCTATACAAGTAATAATAACAATAACAAAAATAGACATAGCTGTCTACTACTGTCATTTTGTTCAAGATTGATAATATAAAATAAAGCTGTCTTGGGTCTTATAATGAAATGCATATACTGATGCTCTACTACAATGGTTCTCAAATGGGGGTACGCGTACCCCTGGGGGTACTTGAAGGTATGCCAAGGAGTACGTAAGATTTTTTTAAAATATTCCAAAAATAGCAACAATTACACAATCCTTTATAAATATATTTATTGACTAATAATTCAACAAAATATGAATGTAAGTTCATAAACTGTAAAAAGAAATACAACAATGCAATATTCAGTGTTGACAGCTAGATTTTTTGTGGACATGTTCCATAATTATTGATGTTAAAGATTTTTTTTGGGGGGCGGGGGGGAATGTTTAGAATTAAGTTCATGAATCCAGATGGATCTCTATTACAATCCCAAAAGAGGGCCCTTTAAGTTGATGATTACTTCTATGTGTAGAAATGTGTATTTATAATTGAATCACTTATTTATTTTTCAACATTTTTTTAGTTATTTTTACATCTTTTTTTCCAAATAGTTCAAGAAAGACCACTACAATTGAGTAATATTTTGCACTGTTATACAATTTGATAAATCACAAACTGATGACATAGTGCTGTATTTTACTTCTTTATCTCTTTTTTCAACCAAAAATGCTTTGCTCTGATTAGGGGGTACTTGAATTAAAAAAAATGTTTACAGGGGGTACATCACTGAAAAAAGGTTGAGAATCACAGCTCTACTACTATACAGAATAAATCAAATGTTTTTAAATTATATTTATTGTTGATGACTGAAATGCTGATATCAACCAAACCCAACCCCCTCCACATGCCAACCCCCGGAAATTAAATACTGTAAATAAATAATTCAATGTATATACCATATTAACTTGTGTGATGACTGTATTATTTATACCATGAATTGATTAACGTGGACCCCGACTTAAACAAGTTGAAAAACATATTGGGGTGTTACAATTTAGTGGTCAATTGTACGGAATATTTACTGTACTGGGCAATCTACTAATACATATCTCAATCAATCAAACCAAATAAAAAGTGTCCAAACGTTTGGTCCTGTAAATAAAGTAATACATATTTTCTTATCTAGCAAAATAGAATTTAAAAAAAATATATATATATTTCCATACGTTTTACTAGGTTTGGAAAACCCACACAGACAGAACATGTCAGGTTTTGCCGTCCTAAGGTGAGACTTACCTCTTCTTCTGCCATGTCCACCTATGTGGAAGTGTCCTTCTCAAATTAAGCAAATGAGGCAACTACTCTATTGGCTACTTTTTAAAACTAATTCAATGACGAACAGTCGTCTGATAATGTCACTAGACTGACTCGTACACCGTAATGGTGACGTCTTTCAGCGGCCAGCTAGCTAGCTGGAAGGCGTTCGACTACGTCGCTTAGCAACGTAGCGGCGGGAGGCGGGAACAAGGGCGTGTGGGTAATGTAGTTTATTAATTCATCACCAGGTGTTCTATCGCAGTGGTTCTCAACCTTTTTTCCAGTGATGTACACTCTGTGAATTTTTTTTTATTCAAGTACCTCCTAAACAGAGCAAAGCATTTGTGGTTGAAAAAAGAGATAAAGAACTAAAATACAGCAATAAATTGTATAACAGTGCAAAATATTTCTCATTTGTAGTCTTTCTTGAACTATTTGGAAAAAAAGATATAAAAATAACTAAAAACTTGTTGAAGAATAAACAAGTGATTCAATTATAAATAAAGATTTCCACACATAGAAGTAATCATCAACTTAAAGTGCCCTCCTTGGAGATTGTAATAGAGATCCATCTGGATTCATGAACTTAATTCTAAACATTTCCTCACAAAAAAAGAAATATTTAACATCAATATTTATGGAACATGTCCACAAAAAATCTAGCTGTCAACACTGAATATTGCATTGTTGCATTTCTTTTCACAGTTTATGTGCTTACATTCATATTTTGTTGAAGTATTATTCAATAAATATATTTATAAAGGATTTTTGGAAATGTTGCTAATTTTAGAATATTTTTTTTAAATCTCACGTACCCCTTGGCATACCTTTAAGTACCCCCTGGGGTACGCGCAGGGGCGCCGCTAGGGATTTTGGGCCCCATGAAAAGAATCTTTACAGGGCCCCCAACACATAATTTCATATAATTTCATCATCTTTAGGAGCCTCTCTGGGCCCCCCTCCACCAGGGGCCCCTAGAATCTGTCTCCTTTACCCCCCCTTTTCGCCGCCCCTGGGTACGCGTACCCCCATTTGAGAACCACTGTTCTATCGTACAATTACGGCTTGCTTAGTGTTCAATAGGAAGGGGAATGTGACAAATAAAATGATTGGAAATAACTAACGTCGAGAGTGAAACGACATTTGTAAATTTACAAAGGACTTGAAGTTGGTTTTATTTGCAAACGACACAACTGCTTTCTGTTCAGGAGAGAACACACAGGGGCGGTATAGCTCGTTTGGTAGAGTGGCCGTGCCAGCAACTTGAGGGTTCCAGGTTCGATTCCCGCATTCGCCATCCTAGTCACTGCCGTTGTGTCCTTGGGCAAGACACCTGCTCCCAGTGCCACCCACACTGGTTTAAATGGAACTTAGATATTGGGTTTCACTATGTAAAGCGCTTTGAGTCACTAGAGAAAAGCGCTATATAAATATAATTCACTTCACAAGATATACGAATAATAATGGAAGAAATGAATGGTTTGATAAAAACAGACTATCTTTGAATCTCAGTAAAACTAAAATAATGCTATTTGGTAACAGTAGAAAAGAGCATCAGACACGAATACAAATAGATATTGAAAGGCTAAAAGAAACCAGATTTTTGGGAGTATTAATAGATGATAAAATTAACTTCAAATCTCATATACAAAACATACAACATAAGGTAACAAGAAACATTTCAATAATGAATAAAGCAAAATACGTCTTGGGCCAAAAATCACTTTATATTATTTACTGCTTGCTAGTTTTACCATAACTGAGTTATTGTGCAGAAATATGGGGAAATAACTTCAAATGTGCGCTACGTTCGTTAACTGTGTTGTAAAAAAGATCAATTAGAAAAATACACAATACAAACCCTTTATTTATTGAATCGAAAATATTAAAGCTCGACGATTTGATAAAATTGCAAACCGCTAAAATCATGTACAAAGCAAATTATAACCTGCTACCAAATAATGTACAACAATTCTTCTCAACTAAAGAGGAGAAATATAATCTTAGAGGAATTTAAAACATTGTATGCACGTACAACACTTAAAACCTTTAGCATATCAGTATGTGGAATTCAATTTTGGAATGGATTAAAGTAAAGAAATTAAACATTGTACTGATATGATCCAGTTTAAGAGGCTGTTCAAATTAATAGTGCTTATAACATACAAAGAAGAAGAATTATGAGAAACACTTTCAACCTTATTGAAAATAAGATATTCTTTATCTCAGTATGTTGGCAATGACTGAAAAATTAATTACATGTTACAGTTTCGGACATGATGCGATGTAAGGCAGTGGTCCCCAACCTGTATGTATCCGCGGACCGGTCAACACTTAATAATTTGTCCCCTCGGTCTGTATATTGTGTTTTTTATGTTGATTAAAAAAAAAAACAAGAAAAAAATATATATATTTTTTTTTTAAATAATCAATCAATCAATCAATGTTTACTTATATAGCCCTAAATCACTAGTGTCTCAAAGGGCTGCACAAACCACCACGACATCCTCGGTAGGCCCACATAAGGGCAAGGAAAACTCACACCCAGTGGGACATCGGTGACAATAATGACCCAGTGGGACGTCGGTGACAATGATGACTATGAGAACCTTGGAGAGGAGGAAAGCAATGGATGTCGAGCGGGTCTAACATGATACTGTGAAAGTTCAATCCATAATGGATTCAACACAGCAGCGAGAGTCCCGTTCACAGCGGAGCCAGCAGGAAAACATCCCAAGCGGAGGCGGATCAGCAGCGCAGAGATGTCCCCAGCCGATACACAGGCAAGCAGTACATGGCCACCGGATCGGACCGGACCCCCTCCACAAGGGAGAGTGGGACATAGAAGAAAAAGAAAAGAAACGGCAGATCAACTGGTCTAAAAAGGGAGTCTATTTAAAGGCTAGAGTATACAAATGAGTTTTAAGGTGAGACTTAAATGCTTCTACTGAGGTGGCATCTCGAACTGTTACCGGGAGGGCATTCCAGAGTACTGGAGCCCGAACGGAAAACGCTCTATAGCCCGCAGACTTTTTTTGGGCTTTGGGAATCACTAATAAGCCGGAGTCCTTTGAACGCAGATTTCTTGCCGGGACATATGGTACAATACAATCGGCAAGATAGGATGGAGCTAGACCGTGTAGTATTTTATACGTAAGTAGTAAAACCTTAAAGTCACATCTTAAGTGCACAGGAAGCCAGTGCAGGTGAGCCAGTACAGGTGTAATGTGATCAAACTTTCTTGTTCTTGTCAAAAGTCTAGCAGCCGCATTTTGTACCAACTGTAATCTTTTAATGCTAGACATGGGGAGACCCGAAAATAATACGTTACAGTAGTCGAGGCGAGACGTAACAAACGCATGGATAATGATCTCAGCGTCTTTAGTGGACAGAATGGAGCGAATTTTAGCGATATTACAGAGATGAAAGAAGGCCGTTTTAGTAACGCTTTTAATGTGTGACTCAAAGGAGAGAGTTGGGTCGAAGATAATACCCAGATTCTTTACCGTGTCGCCTTGTTTAATTGTTTGGTTGTCAAATGTTAGAGTTGTATTATTAAATAGAGTTCGGTGTCTAGCAGGACCGATAATCAGCATTTCCGTTTTTTGGCGTTGAGTTGCAAAAAGTTAGCGGACATCCATTGTTTAATTTCATTAAGACACGCCTCCAGCTGACTACAATCGGGTGTGTTGGTCAGCTTTAGGGGCATGTAGAGTTGGCTGACAATTTAAATTTGATGTTCAAGTAAATTTATTTTTTACTGTAAATAATACATTTTAGTTTGATTCTTCATTTTAGCTTCTGTTTTTTTCGACAAAGAATATTTGTGAAATATTTCTTCAAACTTATCATTCCCAACTCATATGGAAACGGGGTTTGTATTTACAAAAGTGAAAAAAAAAAGTAAAATATTGCGATATTGGCAATGCTGGTACTGTATTTCTTTTGTATCGGGTCGAGAACACCTGAGTGTCTTATTGCTTGTCTCAAATAGATTCCATCCGCCATCCTCCTGGAGTTAATTGTAGATGAATGCTTGAAAAGGTCAGGGAACGTAGTGCAATACTAAAAAAAAAAAAAAAAAAAAAGGCCCACTTTGGAAAAAATAATTTAAAAATCAGGTCGCAATAACCTTTTATTATTCATATTTGTGTATTGTCTGTTCATTATGGACAATCAGGTGACAAGTAAGCATGATTGACTTGGTCTATATATTCATTAATATGTAGATTAAAAAAATGTTTAATGTGTATTTTGTGGTTGGTGCACTAATTGTAAATGTATATTGTGTTTTTTATGTTGATTTAAAATAAAAAACAAGAAATTTTTATATTTTTTTAATCTGAAATTCTTCTGCGGCCGGTACCAATCGGGCCACGGCCCGGTGGTTGGGGACCACTGATGTAAGGTGATATGAAACTGTGTGATGTACTGTGTTGTAAATGTCCATCCATCCATCCATTTTCTACCGCTTATTCCCTTTTGGGGTCGCGGGGGGCGCTGGCGCCTATCTCAGCTACAATCGGGGGGAAGGCGGGGTACACCCTGGACAAGTCGCCATCTCCTCGCAGGGCCAACACAGATACATTCACACTCACATTCACACACTAGGGCCAATTTAGTGTTGCCAATCAACCTATCCCCAGGTGCATGTCTTTGGAAGTGGGAGGAAGCCGGAGTACCCGGAGGGAACCCACGCATTCACGGGGAGAACATGCAAACTCCACACAGAAAGATCCCGAGACTGGATTTGAACCCAGGACTGCAGGAACTTCGTATTGTGAGGCAGACGCACTAACCCCTCTGCCACCGTGAAGCCCTGTTGTAAATGTGCTCAAGTTAAAAATAAATTATGAAAAGAAAAGATAGAAAAGAAAGTGCTTGAGAGCTGTAAAATCTAAATGTTGAGGTTTATTGTATTTAATTGATGAAAGAAAGACATTTGTTGACACGTACCTGGGGAAAGTGTATCCATCCATACATTTTCTATGGCGCTTATCCTCATCGGGATCACGGGTGAGATGGAGCCGATCCCGGCTGACTTGGCGTGAGAGGCGGGGTGAAAGATGGAGCCTATCCCAGCTGACTTCGGGCGAGATGCGGGGTAGACCCCAGACTGTCATGGGACGCAATCATCTGAATAATGCAAAACATTACCAACAGCGTTCAGAACATTGAAGTTTGCCGCTTCGTGCACGTGTTTGAGTCACAGCGGAGTGATACATTGTAATTGGTGACGAGCTGTCGCAAATATCGATATTATCGGCACAACAAGGGCATGCATGATATCAGATCAATATTAGTAAGCAGTGACGTGCGGTGAGGTTTAAGGCAGGTGAGGCACTTAAATTAAATTGCATAAGCTCTCAATAATACTGGCTGCTGCTTAGGAGGACGACAATTAAAAAGAAGGAATTTCACTGTCATGAATCATTTAGTTTGCTGTTATAAAATGAAAATAAAAACACAAGTTTGTACACACATTCTCGTACAGGAAATTTTTTTTGTATTCATTCATCTACAGCAGGGGTCATCAACGCGGTGCCCGAAGGGCCCAGGTAGCCCGTAAGGACCAGATGAGTAGCCCGCTGGCCTGTTCTAAAAATAGCTCAAATAGCAGCTCTTACCAGTGAGCTGCCTGTATTTTTTTTATTTTATTTATTTACTAGCAAGCTGGTCTGGCTTTGACATTTTTAGTTCTAAGAGACACAAAACTCAAATAGAATGTGGAAATCCAAGAAAATATTTTAAAGACTTTAAATAAATTCATTTATTTTTTTATTTTGCTTCTTATAACTTTCAGAAAGACAATTTTAAAGAAAAAATACAACCTTAAAAATGATTTTAGGATTTTTAAACACATGTACCTTTTTACCTTTTAAATTCCTTCCTCTTCTTTCCTGACAATTTAAATTTGATGTTCAAGTAAATTTATTTTTTACTGTAAAGGATAATAAATACATTTTAGTTTAATTCTTCATTTTAGCTTCTGTTTTTTTCGACGAAGAATATTTGTGAAATATTTCTTCAAACTTATTATGATTAAAATCCTAAAAAAATATTCTGGCAGATCTAGAAAATCTTTAAAATCAATTTTAAATGTTATTTCAAAGTCTTTTAAATTTTTTTTTAAATTTTTGTTCTGGAAAATGTAGAAGAAATAATGATTTGTTTTTATTAGAAATAAAGCTTGTTCCAATTTGTTATATAGTGTAAAAAAATGCAGATTGGATTTTAACCTATTGAAAACATGTCATCTAAATTGTAAAATTAATCTTTATCAGGAAAAATTACTAATAAATTATTTTTTTAATTTTTTCAAAAAGATTCAAATTAGCTAGTTTTTCTCTTCATAATTTTCGTTTGAATTTTGAATTTTAAAGAGTCAAAGTTGAACATAAACTATGTTTCAAAATTTAATTTTCATTTTTTTTCGGGTTTTCTCCTCTTTTAAAGCGTTCAATTAAGTGTTTTTTTCAGCATTTATTCTCTACAAAAAACTTCCCTTAAAAGGAAAAAAAATGTACGACGGAATGACAGACAGAAATACCCATTTATATATATATATATATATATATATATATATATAGATGTAATTATTAAAGGTAAATTGAGCAAATTGGCTATTTCTGGCAATTTATTTAAGTGTGTATCAAACTGGTAGCCCTTCGCATTAATCAGTACCCAAGAAGTAGCTCTTGGTTTCAAAAAGGTTGGTGACCCCTGATCTCCAGTAAGTCTGGTTACCCGTCGTTTCGTCAAAAAGACCAATTCAGCGACTTTTTTAATTTGGGCATTTTGATTCACATTCACAGAAAATCAAAATATGTTTTTTCTATTTTGTTTAGGTCATAGTTTTTAAACGAAAATTATTCTGTTTACAAAAGATGGTTGTAAAAAGCTCACGGCGCCCCCCCAACTCACGTTGACTCATATTGTGTGGCGACTATGAGTACTGCACCCCCTCCCGGTATCATTGTTCGGTATTTATATAGTCAGATTAGCAAGAATAATAATGTCACACTTAAATTAAATAATTACATCGGCTGCATATTCTACTTAATGGTTAAAAAAAATGTTTCTGTAAAGATTATACTGGTGACTTTGTTGACAAACAAAATTAGCCACGCCCCCAGCCAGCAGCACTGGGTGCTGATTGCTTGTACACAAAAGCAGACCGGAAGTACTCGCTTGTAGCTTTTGAGATTTTTATCGAAATAAATGTTTAAAAAAATATATAAAAAATACGATTTTACTCATACAGAAGACATTTTTAAGACACGGGTTATTAAAAAATATATTTATTTAAAAAAACATTTCATTAAAACAAGTTAGGCTGTTCCTCACTTCACCTGCCTACCCTAACTGCACGTCCCTGAATTGATAATTATGTATTAAACTAGTGATGGTGAGTGAGTGTGTGGCACACTCATTAACTGTATTGACACTGCACTGACACTATGTTGCTGTTTCATAATAGTAATCTTCCATCTGTTTTTTTTTTTAAAGTCACTACATTTGAACTGCAAATTTAATTAAACATTAGCAAATATGATTGTGTTTTTTTTAATAAATAAATATATGTGCAGAATGGAACAAGAAACAACTACTGTCAAAGAGCCGAAAGGTCAACGGGAAAAGAAGAACATTTACCTTGTATGGCGCTACAAGATCAAAATGATCCCACACTTGGGAATGTTTCCTTTTTCTTAGTTCCATTTAAATCGATGATGAAGACGCAAACCGATGTCAAAGGCCTCACACGACACTCTTGACTTCTTTCAGTACGAGCTGTCACTTGTGAGTCAAAAGAATAAACAGTTTGGTTCTTCACAGTCAAATGACACAGCAGTTGTGTAGGTCACATGTTGTTTTTTTCTTAAAGTGACACACACATCGAATTATTGTCACTCACTCACAAAGTTTCATCATCATTTTACTCCTCACTAAATATTTGGATGACAAGATAGATGCCTTGCAGTGTTTTTTCTCAACAATTTTGTTTCTGTTGTTCATGTTTACAAACTCCAAATGTCGATTGTAGTTGTTGCGTTTGTGTACGTGTATAAATTGAATGCAATAATGTAACATTATCTGTTGATAATGTTACATTGGATGGATGGACGTTACATTGGTTATATTGTTGTAAAACATGTTGAATTTCTCAATTATATCAGGTTCACATATAACAAAACAGGTATATTTTTAAAAAAAATTAATAAATAAATACAATCAACAAGGAGTTGAAGGCAAATATTTGAAGGCACAAATACAAACCCCGTTTCCATATGAGTTGGCAAATTGTGTTAGATGTAAATATAAATGGAATACAATGATTGCAAATCCTTTTCAAACCATATTCAGTTGAATTCACTACAAATACAAGATATTTGATGTTCAAACTCATAAACTTTATTTTTTTTTTGCAAATAATAATTAACTTAGAATTTCATGGCTGCAACCCGTGCCAAAGTAGTTGGGAAAGGGCTTGTTCACCACTGTGTTACATCACCTTTTCTTTTAACAACACTCAATAAACGCTTGGGAACTGAGGAAACTTATTGTTGTAGCTTTGAAAGTGGAATTCTTTCCCATTCTTGTTTTATGTAGAGCTTCAGTCGTTCAACAGTCCAGGGTCTCCGCTGTTGTATTTTACGCTTCATAATGCGCCACACATTTTCGATGGGAGACAGGTCTGGACTGCAGGCGGGCCAGGAAAGTACCCGCACTCTTTTTTTTACGAAGCCACGCTTTTGTAACACTTGTCTCGCTGAAATAAGCAGGGGCGTCCATGATAACGTTGCTTGGATGACAACATATGTTGCTCCAAAACCTGTATGGACCATTCAGCATTAATGGTGCCTTCACAGATGTGTAAGTTACCCATGCCTTGGGCACTAATACACCCCATACCATCACAGATGCTGGCTTTTGAACTTTGCGCCTATAACAATCTGAATGGTTATTTTCCTCTTTGTTCTGGAGGACACCACGTCCTCTGTTTCCTATTATAATTTGAAATGTGGACTCGTCAGACCACAGAACACCTTTCCACTTTGCATCAGTCCATCTTAGGTGAGCTCAGGCCCAGCCAAGCCGGCGGCGCTCCAGGATATTGTTGATAAATGGGTTTGGGTTTGCATAGTAGAGTTTTAACTTGCACTTACAGATGTAGCCACCAACTGTAGTTACTGACAGTGGTTTTCTGAAGTGTTCCTGAGCCCATGTGGTGATATCCTTTACACACTCATGTCGTTTTTTTTATGCAGTACCGCCTGAGGGGTCAAAAGTCCGTAATATCATGGCTTACGTGCAGTGATTTCTCCAGATTCTCTGGACTTTTTGATGATTTTACGGACCGTAGATGGTAAAATCCCTAAATTGCTTGCAATAGCTCGTTGAGAAATGTTGTTCTAAAACTGTTCGACAATTTGCTTACAAAGCGGTGACCCTCACCCCATCCTTGTTTGTGAATTATTTAGCATTTCATGGAAGTAGCTTTCATTCCCAATCATGGCACCCACCTGTTCCAAATTAGCCTGCACACCTGTGGGATGTTCCAAATAAGTGTTTGATGAGTATTTCTCAACTTTATCAGTATTTATTGCCACATTTCCCAATTTCTTTGTCACGTGTTGCTGGCATCAAATTCTAAAGTTAATGATTTGCAAATAAAAAAATGTTTATCACTTTGCACATCAAATATGTTGTCTTTGTAGCATATTCAACTGAATATGGGTTGAAAATGATTTGCAAATCATTGTATTCCGTTTATATTTACATCTAACACAATTTCCGAACTCATATGGAAACGGGCTTTGTATTTACAAAGGTGAAATAAAATGTAAAATATTGCGATATTGGCAATGCTGGTACTGTATTTCTTTTGTATCGGGTCGAGAACACCTGAGTGTCTTATTGCTTGTCTCAAATAGATTCCATCCGTCATCATCCTGGAGTTAATTGTTGATGAATGCTTGAAAAGGTCAGGGAACGTCGTACAATACTAAAAAAAAAAAAAAAAAAAAGGCCCGCTTTGGAAAAATAATTAAAAAATCAGGTCGCAATAACCTTTTATTATTCATATTTGTGTATTGTCTGTTCATTATGGACAATCAGGTGACAAGTAAGCATGATTGACTTGGTCTATATATTCATTAATATGTAGATTAAAAAAAAATGTTTTAATGTGTATTTATAGAATGAAAAAAAAAGCAGGGGTGCTTGATGGATTATGTCCATTATAAATTCTGACATTTGTTATTATAACCCAGAGTGTCACATGACAAGCACATTAACATTCTGTTCAAGTTTCCCATGTATCGAATTATCGAAGCAGCAGCTTTTCAGGGCTTTTGCCAAGTTTAGTCAAATCCGTCGGGGGCACCCGCAGCTGTTTTCCCATCGATCCCGGCCAAAGTGTCAATGTGATGGATTGTGGCGTCAGCTTCAGGGGGCTCGTCGGCGGGCCCACTGAGGTATTGACAAGTCTCCGGTCGACACCCCCCTGTTAAGTACTCCTCTGTGAAGTTTGTGAAGTAAACAAGATTGGGGAATTACTAATGTGTGAGTTGCATGTACATGATATGAAATGTGTCATATGACTTTCTCGCCTGCACTCTTAGGTGTCATCGATTATTGCAGGTAGGAACAGACGATCGTCCTTGAAGGGAAATATAAAGCGGCGACAAAGCCGCATCATACGGTGGTGATCTTCTTGTCCTTGCTGGCCTGTTTGATGGCGGCCTGCTCGCAGACGATCTCCTTCAGCCTCTGCAGCCGCGTGTTCTGCGTGCTCAGGTCGCCTACGCCCGTCTGGCTGCGGTGCAGCAGCGACAGGGCGTTGATGTACTCCAGCTCCGTGTAGCGCACACCCTGATCCACAACCAGGTTGAGCAGCTCGTCCGCCGGGTTGTAGAGCATCTCGTAGTACTGCCTGCATGAGGAGGAAATGAAAGGGAAACATTATGTTCCTGTTTTTCTTTGTGTGTGCGTGTGTGTGTGTGTGTGTGTGTGTGTGTGTGTGTGTGTGTGATTGCGCAGCAGATTCAAAGGGAGCAGCAGCAAAGGGGAAAAAACATAAAAGGCAAAGTCGCGGCTGTTGCTGTCAAGCCCAATTTTCTTAAAGAGAAATTCAAGTTGTCGCTGGGAGAAGAATAAAAAAAAAAAAATACATTCTTTTGTGAAAACACAAAGCATAGTGAACAACATTGGATTCGAACAATGAATGTTTCGGTCGCAGAGGTCGCAGACTCAATAAAAAACAAAGAAAGTCACATAATCCACTGCGACGTGCGCTGAAATGACCTTCAGCCTCCGCTGTGATGCGTCAGATATTAGTGGTGTGCAAATACAACCTTTTCGCTTCCGATATGATACTAATAATGGAGATGTCACGCCAAATTTCTTCCCCCCCTACAAAAACCTTCCCCTTCCCTTTACTTCAGGGGTCATGATTAATACAGACATTTTGTTAACAGCATATGATAAAAATATAACGCTGTATTATAAAAAGTCAGACGTTTTGTTAACGCTATATTACAAAAAATAAAAAAAACAATTTACAAACACAAGCTATGGGATGACGCATTTACTTCCGGGGTCACGTTTCCTCACGTTTCCTCTTACGTCATCCCATACCTTGTGTTTGTAAATAGTTTTTTGAATTATTATTTTTTTTTTATAAGATAGTGTTAACAAAACGTCTGTATTTTTATAATATAGCGTTATATTTTTATAATATAGCGTTAACAAAACGTCTGTATTAATCATGACCCCGGAAGTAAATGGGGGAGGGGGCTTGTAGGGGGGAAGAAATTTGGCGTCACAGAGACCTGAAAGTTGTTACAGCAGAAATCATACATACCATATTTCCTTCAATAGCCGCCGGGCATGTAATATGCCCCAAATTTATTAGCACATGCTTACTTTTATCGCCGTGTCAAATTCACTTCCCCTGTTGTCATTTTCAAATTGGCGGAGGAATTTTTTTTGCTTTTACTATGTGTAAACCGGGTGTCTTTGTTCCACAGCCATACAGATCACACTGATGGTTGTGATATAAAACAACTTTAATACTCTTACTAATATGTGCCACACTCTGTGAACCCACACCAAACACATTTCAGGAGAACATCGGCTCTGTAACACATTATAAACGCAACATAAGAATTACCCACAATGCCATGCATCCATGACTCTTGGCTATATTGTACACACCGCTAGCTAGCACCAAATCCTCCCTCTCCGTGCGTCGGTTGAGGTGGGCGGGGTTGGGGGCGCGTGTATAATATAGCCAAGAGTCATGGATGGATGGCATTGTGGGTAATTCTTATGTTGCTTTTATAATGTGTTACAAAGCCTATGTTCTCCAGAAATGTGTTTGGTGTGTGTTCACAGAGTGTGGTACATATTAGTAAGAGTGTTAAAGTTGTTTATATCAGAACCATCAGTGTAAAAGGTATGGCTGTTGACCAAGTATGCATTGCAATGCATGCGTCCGGCCGGCACGCAGATAGTGTTGTGTAAAGGCGGTCGTGATGACATGTTGTAGAGCGGTGGTCCCCAACCACCAGGCAGCGGCCGCAGAATAATTTTTTATTATTTTTTTTTTAATCACATTCAGTTTTTTACAGCATGCCATTGGCAAGCGCAGGGGTGAGAAGAGGTTTTAAAATTATTGCCGCCTGCTTGCTTTTATTCAAGGAAATACGGTACTTGTATTAATGTGTAGTGTAGAATGTTAGACAAGGTTTAAGCAAGTAAAATTAGTCAAACAGACAACAATGGTAGATAGGGATGTACACAGAGTACTGGTACTTTGTGGTACTGACCGGGTTCAATCGCTTCAAGAGTTAAAATTCCGGACTAATGATGCTGACCGTTGTAAATAAGACACCTGCACACTGTCACATTCATTAAGGTGCAGCTGCAAAGCATAAATCAATCATCCATCCTTCCGTTTTGTACTGCTTGTCCCTTTCGGGGTCGCGGGGAGCTCTGGAGCCTATCTCATTTGCACATGGGCGGAAGGCGGTGTACACCCTGGACAAGTCGCCACCTCATCACAGGGCCAACACAGATAACATTTACACTCACATTCACATCCATCCATCCATCCATTTTTCTACCGCTTATTCCCTTTCGGGGTCGCGGGGGGCGCTGGCGCCTATCTCAGCTACAATCGGGCGGAAGGCAGGGTACACCCTGGACAAGTCGCCACCTCATCGCAGGGCCAACACAGATAGACGGACAACATTCACACTCACATCCACACACTAGGGCCAATTTAGTGTTGCCAATCAACTTATCCCCAGGTGCATGTCTTTGGAGGTGGGAGGAAGCCGGAGTACCCGGAGGGAACCCACGCATTCACGGGGAGAACATGCAAACTCCACACAGGAAGATCCCGAGCCTGGATTTGAACCCAGGACTGCAGGACCTTCGTATTGTGAGGCAGACGCACTAACCCCTCTGCCACCGTGAAGCCCCTCACATTCACACACTAGGGCCAATTTATGTTGCCAATCAACCTATCCCCAGGTGCATGTCTTTGGAAGTGGGAGGAAGCCGGAGTACCCGTGCAAACTCCACACAAAAAGATCCCGAGCCCAGGATCGAACACAGGACCTTCGTATTGTGCACTAACCCCTGTTCCACCTGTTTCTCTAAATCAATCAATCAATATCCTTTACTTGAGCAGGTAAAAAATCATTGACAATAAAATCTCTTTTCCAAAAGTGGACAGCAAAACCAGCAGCAGTCACACACCACAATTATAAAAATAATTACTTACATATATTGACATAAAAACACTTGATAGGTCAAAAAAATATCAAATGTTTCAATACCATCCATCCATCCATTTTCTACCGCTTATTCCCTTTGGGGTTGCGGGGGGGCGCTGGTGTCTATCTCAGCTACAATCGGGCGGAAGGCGGGTTACACCCTGGACAAGTCGCCACCTCATCACAGGGCCAACACAGATAGACAGACAACATTCACACTCACATTCACACACTTGGGCCAATTTAGTGTTGCCAATCAACCTATCCCCAGGTGCATGTCTTTGGAGGTGGGAGGAAGCCGGAGTACCCGGAGGGAACCCACGCATTCACGGGGAGAACATGCAAACTCCACACAGAAAGATCCCCAGCCTAGGATTGAACCCTGACTACTCAGGACCTTCGTATTGTGAGGCAGACGCACTAACCCCTCTTCCACCGTGAAGCCCAATACCAACAATTTAAAAACAAGTGCAAAGCCCAATGGAAACAGTTTTCTCGATGCTTTAAATTGGCCTGAAATTCCCCCAAAGAGATCAGTTCAGGCAACCCCGGACCTTTCTGCAAGTCATTGAAAGACCATGGAGCAGCAATTAGAGTGTCCGCCCTGAGACTGGTAGGTTGTGAGTTCAAACCCCGGCCGAGTCATAGCAAAGACTATAAACATATGACCAATTACCTCTCTGCTTGGCACTCAGCATTAAGGGTTGAAATTGAGGGTTAAAGTGTGCTTAGCTGTTGTGTAGCTGCTAGCTCCTAATTGGTCTAAAGCCTACTAAGTTTACATTTTGTAAATGACTGCTGAATGATCCATGATGACACATTTGAATGAATGACAGTAAAAACATTTGCTGTGCACACTCACACACAAATGTGAAGTGCCGCCATTGTCTGACGCATAGTCTCTTGATGGTCTACAATAGGGTTCGCCAAACTACGGCCCGCCAGCGTCCAAAATCTGGCCCGCGGGAAGTCCCAAGTTTAAAAAAATTAAATAATTAAATTATTTTATTTTTGACTTGAATTTTTTTTAAAATCTGTCCTTTCTAATCCATTTTACTCTCCTAGCCGCTCAGGCAAATCACATTGTCGAAAAATGCTTTTTCCCATCGATAACTAGACATCATCAGCGGCAAGTGCGCGCTCTTTCAGTCAATTAGTGTGCGAGGAATGTATATATATATATATATATATATATATATATATATATACTATAAAAACAGTACCACTTTTTATATTTTCCTTTGTTTGTTGGGGCAACACGGTGTTACAGGGGTTAGTGCATTTGCCTCACAATACGAAGGTCCTGAGCAGTCCTGGGTTCAATCCCAGGCTCGGGATGTTTCTGTGTGGAGTCTGCATGTTCTCCCCGTGACTGCGTGGGTCCTTTCCGGGTACTCCGGCTTCCTCCCACTTCCAAAGACATGCACTTGGGGATAGGTTGATTGGCAACACTAAATTGGCCCTAGTGTGAGAATGTGAGTGTGAATGTTGTCTGTCTATCTGTGTTGGCCCTGTGATGAGATGGTGACTTGTCCAGGGTGTACATTGTCTTCCACCCGAATGCAGGTGAGATAGGCACCAGCAACCCCCCACGACCCCAAAAAGGACAAGCGGTAGAAAACGGATGGATGGATGGATTTTTTATATATATAAATATACATGTATATACAGTATATATATATATATATATATATATATATATACATGTACATATATATATATATATGTCTGAATGCGTGGGTTCCCTCCGGGTACTCCGGCTTCCTCCCACCTCCAAAGACATGCACCTGGGGATAGGTTGATTGGCAACACTAAAATTGGCCCTAGTGTGTGAATGTGAGTGTGAATGTTGTCTGTCTATCTGTGTTGGCCCTGTGATGAGGTGGTGACTTGTCCAGGGTGTACCCCGCCTTCCGCCCGATTGTAGCTGAGATAGGCGCCAGCGCCCCCCGCGACCCCGAACGGGAATAAGCGGCAGAAAATGGATGGATATATATATATATATATATATATATATATATATATACAGTATATATATATATATATATAAACAGCCCGGCCCTTGGCCAAATTGCTTTAACCCAATGCGGCGCCCCTGAGTCAAAAAGTTTGGGGACCCCTGGTCTACAAAGAATATTAACGCCACATATATTGCTCTTATGTGACACGTGAGGAAGAGGGAAATGATCACAATTCACTTCCAGCTATTGTAGTGAGGGAGTAGGGAAGCCATTATAGTGTAAGCTGCCTCTGTCAGTGTGTTTGCTGTCTCACATTAGTTAGCTGGACAGGCAAGGCAATGAAGGGAAGCGAGATAGGACGGATGAGATAATAGATGGATGAGGCTGTGCATCCATAGCAACGACAGAAATCAAGCCTAACCATCCATCCATTTATTTTCTACCGCCTGTCCCTCTCGAAGTCGCGGGTGGCTGGAGCCTATCCCAGCTGCATTAAATGATGAAAATTCTTATTTAAAAAAAACAATTTCAGTGTCCAGTTAGTTGTGTGGCTTGATCAACTAAGGATCACTTTCACAACTTTCTATACGTACATTTTAGTTGTTGCACTGCATCCTACTGGGAGATGTTAGTACTATCTCACATACTGTAAGTTCTCGGTATGAATCCAATAATAGACATATTCCTAAGCAGGCAGGATTTTCTTGTATTGGATCTCATTAGGTGTACGTAACGAAGTGGATATTTCCCCAGACAGTATTGCCATCATCTTTCCTTTGCTAATGAGGGGAAGTCAGCAGAGACCAGCGTCGTCATGAAGACACACAGTGAAATACATTAAATATAATTTATTGAATATCTGCAGCAACTTTATTTAGGGCAATGCTTGTCAAATAGTGAGGCATCAGGGATCGGAGACACTTCTAGTACGAACATCTGTGGTCATGCAGAAACAATCAACACAAGCCTCCAGCTCGATGGTAGCAGTGCTCCAGTAAATCAACAGGCTGACCAGGAAAAATGATGAATTATAATTTTACATGTTTACCATGCCGGTAGGTAGTGAGGACATATAGTATCATTTAGTTGTCACGTATAGAATAATCACTGAATTCATCTTGACACAAACGAGAGCAGGTTCTCGATTTTAATTAAAATTAAAATTCAACTCATTTTATTTTCAATTTATATAGAAAAATTCTGTGTTGGTGTTAAAATCAGACCGTTTGATGTGTTTCTACCCACAATGAAATGTTCTTCCATTATTACAGGTAGGTCTTTATTCTGTGAAAATGTTTACATTTATATTAGTTCAGCTGATGTAGCATGAATTTGTCTCTGTCATTTATTGTTAGTCTTCAGTAATGCGGACGTTGTACCGATCCGTTGTGGTGAAGAAGGAGCTGAGCCGGAAGGCAAAGCTTTCAATTTACCGGTCGATCTACGTTCCCATCCTCACCTATGGTCATGAGCTTTGGGTCATGACCGAAAGGATAAGATCACGGGTACAAGCGGCCGAAATGAGTTTCCTCCGCCGTGTGGCGGGGCTCTCCCTTAGAGATAGGGTGAGAAGCTCTGTCATCCGGGAGGAACTCAAAGTAAATCCGCTGCTCCTCCACATCGAGAGGAGCCAGATGAGGTGGTTCGGGCATCTGGTCAGGATGCCACCCGAACGCCTCCCTAGGGAGGTGTTTAGGGCACGTCCAACCGGTAGGAGGCCACGGGGAAGACCCAGGACACGTTGGGAAGACTATGTCTCCCGGCTGGCCTGGGAACGCCTCGGGATCCCCCGGGAAGAGCTAGACGAAGTGGCTGGGGAGAGGGAAGTCTGGGCTTCCCTGCTTAGGCTGCTGCCCCCGCGACCCGACCTCGGATAAGCGGAAGAAGATGGATGGATGGATGGATGGATGGATTTATTGTTAGTTAAAGTCCTACTGAGACCAACTACTACCGACCACGCAGTCTGATAGTTTATATATCAATGATGAAATATTAACATTGCAACACATGCCAATACGGCCGGTTTAGTTGACTAAATTACAATTTTAAATTTCCCGCGGAGTTTCTTGTGGAGAACGTCGCGGAATGATGACGCGTGCGCGTGACGTCCCGGGTCGGAGGGGACATATTAGCGCAGCACCATTTGCGGCTAAAATTTGTCTCTTTTCATCGCGCAATTAAACAGTATTCTGGACATCTGTGTTGCTGAATCTTTTGCAATTTGTTCAATTAATAATGGAGAAGTCAAAGTAGAAAATGGAGGTGGGAAGCTTTGGCCTTTAGCCACACAAACACACGGTGTTTCCTTGTTTAAAATTCCCAGAGGTGAAGCTTTACTATGGATCAGAGCGGTCAAGCGAACATGGTTCCCGACCACTTCTCAACCGGCAGGTTTCGGTGAGAAAATTGTGGTAAAAAATCGCCTCTTACAAGAGATCAGCTGAGCTTGTGCCGTCCATGCAGCTGCCGTCGACTTCCCTCAGAGATTGGCGTCAAGACACCCGTGGACACACCCCTCCGACTATCAGGTACTATTTAATCTCACTAAAACACTAGCAACACAATAGAAAGATAAGGGATTTCCCAGAATTATCCCAGTAAATGTGTCTAAAGAACATCTGAATATGTTCGGATGAATATGTTTTTTTTAACTTTTTTTTTTATAGTCCTTCACTATCAATATCATCATCCACAAATCTTTCATCCTCGCTCAAATTAATGGAGAAATTGTCGTTTTCTCAGTCCGAATAGCTCTTGCTGCTGGAGGCTCCCATTATAAACAATGTGAGGATGTGAGGAGCCCTCACCCTTGTGACGTCATCGTCTGCGACTTCCGGTAAAGGCGAGGCTTTTTTATCAGCACCAAAAGTTGCGAACTTTATCGTGGATCTTCTCTACTAAATCCTTTCAGCAAAAATATGGCAATATCGCAAAATGATCAAGTATGACACATAGAATGGACCTGATATCCCCGTTTAAATAAGAGAATCTGATTTCAGTAGGCCTTTAATAATGTGTACTCTATCATATTTTTGGAATAAAATGTTTTTTTTTCACGACAAGTACGGTAATGCAATTGCAGCTTTGAATACTGTACAATATTAAAGTTAAAGTTAAAGTACCAATGATTGTCACACACAGTCTTGGTGTGGCAAAATTATTCTCTGCATTTGACCAATCACCCTTGATCACCTTCTGTGACAGGGGTAGGGAACCTATGGCTCTAGAGCCAGATGTGGCTCTTTTGATGACTGCATCTGGCTCTCAGATAAATCTTAGCTGACATTGCTTAACACAATGAGAAATGAATAATTCCGCTGGTAATCACAGTGTCAAATATAATGTTCAAAATATACAACATTCTCATGCATTTTCATCCATCCATCCGGTTTCTACCGCACCTGTTCAAGGAGTCGCATTAATGGTAAGAAGTATTTTTTTATTGTTGGTCAGCCTCAGAATAACAATATTATTGAAAAAAATAAGAGACTTATTATACTCTAAAGATGATGGTCTTTCTTAAAAATGCACGCATATAGTTGTATTCATTGTTGAAAAAAAAATATATATATATACATACATATGGCTCTCATGGAAATACCGTAAAAAATATTGGCTTGTACGGCTCTCCCAGCCAAAAAGGTTCCCGACCCCTGCTATGGGAGGTGAGGGGAGCAGTGGGCAGCAGCGGTGCCGCGCCCGGGAAACATTTTTGGTGATTTAACCCCCAATTCCAACCCTTGATGCTGAGTGCCAAGCAGGGAGGTAATGGGTCCCATTTTTATAGTCTTTGCTATGACTCGACCGGGGTTTGAACTCCCAACCTACCGATCTCAGGGCGGACACTCTAACCACTAGGCCACTGATACTGATCTGCTACCATATTAGCAGGAATCATATATAATTTTGTTATTTAGTAGAATGTTAAAAAAGACTTAACCAAATAAATGAGTAGAACAATTGTAAGTATGAACAACACTGATCTATTTATTAATATTTAGAATGGACTCATGATGTCCTTAAGTTGAAGTGTAGTGGTTATTGTTTTCGGTAACACCTAGAGGCCACAATATTTCATGAACCCCATGACGCAGTAAGCTGAATGATGCGGACACGTTTGTTACTGGATGTTTTCTAAGAAGCTCTTGCTTTAGACTGTGTGTGTAAGTAATATGCAGCTATACTGTAAGTATTTAATAGATGTTTACATTGACAAATGTGCGGTTTTAGTCTGCAATATCTAGTAAGTCTAGCTTGTGTGCGTATCTGTTGTGTAGCTGCTAGCTCCTACAAGCCTATAGCCCAGTGGTTCTCAAATGGGGGTACGCGTACCCCTGGGGGTACTTGAAGGTATGCCAAGGGGTATGTGAGATTTAAAAAAAATATTCTAAAAATAGCAACAATTCAAAAATCCTTTATGAATATATTTATTGAATAATACTTCAACAAAATATGAATGTAAGTTCATAAACTGTGAAAAGAAATGCAACAATGCAATATTCAGTGTTGACAGCTGGATTTTTTGTGGACATGTTCCGTAAATATTGATGTTAGAGATTTATGTTTTTGTGAAGAAATGTTTAGAATTAAGTTGATGAATCCAGATGGATCTCTATTACAATCCCTAAAGAGGGCACTTTAAGTTGATGATTACTTCTATGTGTAGAAATCTTTATTAATAATTTAATCACTTGTGTATTTTTCAACAATGTTTTAGTTATTTTTATATCTTTTTTTCCAACTAGTTCAAGAAAGACCACCACAAATGAGCAACATTTTGCACCGTTACACAATTTAATAAATCAGAAACTGATGACGTAGTGCTGTATTTTACTTCTGTATCTCTTTTTTTTAAACCAAAAATGCTTTGCTCTGATTAGGGGGTACTTGAAGTGAAAACATGTTCACAGGGGGTACATCACTGAGAAAAGGTTGAGAACCACTGCTATAGCCTACCATGTTTACTTTTTGTAAATTATTTGACTAAAATAGATGAAAAGACCAACCTTGAGCGCATATTGGAGGACTTTAGATGTTAACTGGCTATCCAGCTTTGCACAAATACACACGCAGCAGGACTGCTTGTACCAACCACTATCACCCAATGCTTGATTTTTTTGCTGATATTGGATCAATTTGATTATTATTATTATCATTATTATTTTGTACTCTGTATTTACGCAGGAAAGTCCCAGGACGCATTTATTTTGCAAGGTAGTCCTGCCTCAAACATTCAGTGCAGTTGAGTGTAGCAAGGTGGATGAAGTGTCTTGCTCAAGGACACAACGGCCATGGCTACAGTACTGCAGGGTGGCGGAATCTGAATACTAACCTGGAACCCTCAAGTTGCTGGCACGGCCGCTCTACCATCGGAGCCACGCCATATATCAATATTGGATCAAAAAGGGTTAGTATTACTTCTTACTACTCCTTGTTTAAACATGTTGAATTGTGCAAGTTTAAACATTGATCAATGTAACTTAAAGGCCTATTGAAACCCACTACTACCGACCACGCAGTCTGATAGTTTATATATCAATGATGAAATATTAACATTGCAAACCATGCCAATACGGCCTTTTTAGTTTACTAAATTGCAATTCTAAATTTCCCGCGAAATGTCGTGTTGAAAACGTCGCGGTATGATGACGCGGGTTGTAGCGGACATTATTTTACAGCCCGATCCAAGCTATAAGTAGTCTGCTTTAATCGCATAATTACACAGTATTCTGGACATCTGTGTTGCTGAATCTTTTGCAATTTGTTCTATTAATAATGGAGAAGTCAAAATAGAAAGATGGAGGTGGGAAGCTTTTAGCCTTTAGCCACACAGACAGCCGGTGTTTCCTTGTTTAAAATTCCCGAAGTTGAAGCTTTACTATGGAACAGAGCGGTCAAGCGAACATGTATCCCGACCACATGTCGACCGGCAGTTTTCGGTGAGAAAATTGTGGTAATAAGTCTGCTCTTACCGGAGACATCAGCGGAGATTCCGTCCTGCTGCAGTTGAGTGATTTCCCTCAGAGACTCTGGCATCAACACCCCTCCGACTTTCAGGTACTATTTAATCCCACTAAAAACTAGCAACACAATAGGCCAGGGGTCGGGAACCTTTTTGGCTGAGAGAGCCATACAAGCCAAATATTTTTAAAACTATTTCCGTGAGAGCCATATAATTTTTTATTGTTTTTTAAACAATGAATACAACTACATGCGTGCATTTTTAAGAAAGACCAACATTTTTAGAGTCTAATAAGTCTCTTATTCTTTTTAATAACATTGTTATTCTGAGGCTAACCAACAATAAATGAAATACTTCTTACCATTAATGCGACTTCTTGAACAGGTGCGGTAGACACCGGATGGATGGATGAAAATGCATGAGAATGTTTTATATTTTGAACGTTATTTTTGACACTGATTACCAGCGGAATTATTCATTACTTATTGTATTAAGCAATGTCAGCTAAGATTTATCTGAGATCCAGGTGCAGTCATCAAAAGAGCCACAGGTTCCCTACCCCTGCAATAGGCGGATAAGGGATTTTCCAGAATTATCCTAGTAAATGTGTCTAATAACATCTGAATCCCTCCCACTGCAATCGCCTTTCTTTTTTTTTATAGTCCTTCACTCTAAATTTCCTCATACACGAATATTTCATCCTCGCTCAAATTAATGTGGATACTGTTGCTTTCTCGGTCCGAATAGCTCTTGCTGCTGGAGGCTATGATTGTAAACAATGTGAGGATGTGAGGAGCCCTACAACCGGTGACATCACGCGCACATCGTCTGCTACTTCCGGTTAAGGCAAGGCTTTTTTATTAGCGACCAAAAGTTGCAAACTTTAACGTCGATGTTCTCTACTAAATCCTTTCAGCAAAAATATAGCAATATCGCGAAATGATCAAGTATCACACATAGAATGGACCTGCTATCCCCGTTTAAATAAGAAAATCTCATTTCAGTAGGCCTTTAATATATGCTTAACTGTAAGTTAAGCATATTGTGAATACATTGAAGCATTTAAGTTAATTCGTCTTTCTGTCTTGTGAATTGAAATTGTTTAAACGCTGTGCCCTTTAGTCCTTTGCTGAGAATAGTGAAGTGAATTATATTTATATAGCGCTTTTCTCGAGTGACTCGAAGCACTTTTACATAGTGAAACCCAATATCTAAGTTACATTTAAACCAGTGTGGGTGGCACTGGGAGCAGGTGGGTAAAGTGTCTTGCCCAAGGACACGACGGCAGTGACTATGATAGCGGAAGCGGGGATAGAAGTTGCTGGCACGGCCAATCTACCAACCGAGCTATACTGTAGTGCACGACTAGATGATTGCTAGTTCACAGTGAATACATGTAGGTGTTTACATGCGCTCCAAAAAAAAACAATTTCATGCAATTTTTGTTTTTGTTCAGTGCCCCAAGTGATCAGGTGCAAGTGTTTGGACGGTCGCAAACAGAGAGCAGCCGTGACAGCAAAACGGTGAAAAAGGAAGCGGGGAGGAAAAACCAAAAAGGGTGACAGGGAGGGGGACACACGCCAATGGAAGTGACAGTGTGCCGCGGCCTGGGCCCTAAATACAAACAGTTTTATCTGTTGACACCCCGCTAGCTTCTGACACGCCTGTCAGCTGTACTTATTACCACCTTCTCTCTGGAGAGACAGTTTCCACCGCAAACACACACACAGACACACACACACGCTTCACCTCTTTAAGACGCACTTTGTGTTGGTGTACTTGAGGCACAATGGCGTCCATGCACCGACGTCGTCGTTTCCTTTGGCAGACGGGTGGGGGTAGGGGCAAAGCTTGTCAGGTGGGTGTTGTGCTCGCAGCCTATGACAGCCCTGAGCTACCTGCCTACACGGGTCACTGCACCGTGCTTATGAGAGAGGATGGGAACACATTTGAGGGGCCGCACACAAACTAACAGCTCAATTGGGAAGGAAAAAGACAAGCGAGTTGAAAGTGCGTTCAGGTTCTCGCTGCTGCTCTTTGCTATGGTCAGAGTCTAGTTTTTTTTTAAATAAGCTGAAGAAAACACACAAAGGAAGCCAATGTGTTTACACTTGCACATCCCAACATGTTTCAAAAAGGAGTAGGAAGAAGCATAGCTTATTTAATTCTAACACTTCACTATTACTCGGCAATTGCTTTACACTTGTATACTACACGTGTTTAACTATTCTCTAATAAGAAAAACAAAAAAAGTGTAATAAGAAATACAAACCCCGTTTTCATATGAGTTGGGAAATTGTGTTAGATGTAAATATAAACGGAATACAATGATTTGCAAATCATTTTCAACCCATATTCAGTTGAATGCACTACAAAGACAAAATATTTGATGTTCAAACTCATAAACTTTATTTTTTTTTGCAAATAATAATTAACTTAGAATTTCAAGGCTGCAACACGTGCCAAAGTAGTTGGGAAAGGGCATGTTCACCACTGTGTTACATAACCTTTTCTTTTAACAACACTCAATAAACGTTTGGGAACTGAGGAAACTAATTGTTGAAGCTTTAAAAGTGGAGTTCTTTCCCATTCTTGTTTTATGTAGAGCTTCAGTCGTTCAACAGTCCGGGGTCTCCGCTGTCGTATTTTACGCTTCATAATGCGCCACCCATTTTTGATGGGAGACAGGTCTGGACGGCAGGCGGGCCAGGAAAGTACCTGCACTCTTTTACTACGAAACCACGCTGTTGTAACACATGGTTTGGCATTGTCTTGCTGAAATAAGCAGGGGTGTCCGTGATAACGTTGCTTGGATGACAACATATGTTGCTCCAAAACCTGTATGGACCGTTCAGCATAAATGGTGCCTTCACAGATGTGTAAGTTACCCATGCCTTGGGCACTAATACACCCCCATACCATCACAGATGCTGCCTTTTGAACTTTGCGCCTATAACAATCCGAATGGTTATTTTCCTTTTTGTTCCGGAGGACACCACGTCCACAGTCTCCAAATATAATTTGAAATGTAGACTCGTCAGACTACAGAACACTTTTGCACTTTGCATCAGTCCATCTTAGATGAGCTCGGGCCCAGCGAAGCCAGAGGCGTTCCTTGGTGTTGTTAATAAATGGCTTTCGCTTTGCATAGCAGAGTTTTAACTTGCACTAAGATATGTAGCGACCAACTGTAGTTACTGACAGTGGTTTTATGAAGCGTTCCTGAGCCCATGTGGTGATATCCTTTACACACCGATGTCTGCTTTTGATGCAGTACCGCCTGAGGGATCAATGGTCCGTAATATCATGGATGATACAGCAGAGGATTGGGAGAACTTCATGTGGTCAGATGAAACCAAAATAGAACTTTTTGGTATAAACTCAACTCGTCGTGTTTGGAGGAAGAAGAATACTGAGTTGCATCCCAAGAACACCATACCTACTGGGAAGCATGGGGGTGGAAACATCATGCTTTGGGGCTGTTTTTCTGCTAAGGGGACAGGACGATTGATCCGTGTTAAGGAAAGAATGAATGGGGCCATGTATCGTGAGATTTTGAGCCAAAACTTCCATCAATCAGTGAGAGCTTTGAATGGTTGACCAAATACTTATTGTCCACAATAATTTACTAATAAATTATTTAAAATTCCTACAATGTGAATTCCTGGATTTTTTTTCAAATCCTGTTACAGTTGAAGTGTACCTATGTCATAATTTTAAGTGGGAGAACTTGCACAATCGGTGGGTGACTAAATACTTTTTTGACCCACTGTATGTATAAAGACTATTGTTGGCAGGTTTTCGATGTTTTTTGGGGGGTTTTGTGGGCAAAATAATGAGCCCCCCATTTACTACACTGTTAGCAGACTTTTTTATGTATCATTTATTTACGGCTTAGAATGCATAGAAAAATAAAAACATATGTGTTCATGTCTTATACTGGGATTGTGAATAAACATTGCATCTCTCTTTAGATTTTGCGCATTTTCAGTATGGCTGATCTGATAATGTGGTCAGAGTGCAGAAGCGTTAGTCCAGTGACGTCAAACTCCGGAAATTACCGATGATGTTTGGATGGTATTTTCCCATGCTTTGCAGATTGGAAACATATTTGGATATGGTTTAATGGATACAATGACTTTAAGTTGAAGTGGAGTCGTAATTGTTTTTTGGTGACGCGGACACCTACTGGTCACAATAATTCCTAACCTTAAGACCATAATGCAGTTAGTTGAATGATGCGGACATGTTTGTTACTGACTATTTTTTAATGCACATCTACCTTGAAGACTTTGTATGTGGACGTAATGTCCAAGTATAGTTATTGATACTTGTGTATGTCGACAAATGTGATCTAGAATGCAACATTGTTTGATTAAGGACACCCATTACATATTATAGCGTGCTTAGCTGTTGTGTAGCTGCTTGTTCCTAGTACCCTGCTATGTTTACCTTTTGTAAATGACTTGACCAAAATATTAGAAAAGACCAAGCATGTGTGCTTACTGGAGGACATTTAGAGCTTTGCAGGACTGACTGCTTGTATCGGTCGTTATAACACATTTTACATGCAAGCACTTTATAATCCCATACATGTTTTGTTATTTTGCTGATAACAGAGATATCATTATTGTATCAAAACACCCATATTAGATTGCTTGATTGGACTGGTTCTTACAATCCCTGATGAAATCAGCACAATATTGAAGAGCCGTCTTCTTAAGTGGGGTTGGAGATATTCTAGGGTGGGATTGGTGCTGACCTCTAAAGGTTGCCAAACAATACATCATCAGTCGTATGGACCCGACTCATTGGGTGTTTCGGTCTCTAATCACAATACACCCATGTCAAAGGCTGACCAACCACAGCTTAATCAGGTGTGGGTATTTGTTTTCAGGCCATGCGGTTTTTTTTGCAACCCATACAGTGTCTTTCCCTTTTAGCTGTTTTCGGCTACAACGGAAGGCAATCAAGTTATTAGATTGCCTTCCGTTGGGCCTGATCTCTGATTCCCACATCCTTTAGGAGTCTTGTGGTAAAACTTGCTACAAGGCCTCTATAGCCCACCTCCACTGGAAACACCTTACGCTCCAGCATAGCTCCTCTATTCCTGCCGCTAAATTGGTCACATCCCGCATGATCCCAAGCTCAACGATGAAAAAACATTGGCAGGTATTGGGCCAGAGGAGCAAGTCTGGCCGCAGAGTGGTCACTGGGATTTGGGGTGGGAATGTGAGCCTCTGGCTTAAGTCCTCTCACATTTCCCAATCTCTCGCTGCGTTGACTGTGCATGAGTTGTTCCCTTGTTGCGTTATTTCCTTCTCGAATTATGGAGGATGTTAACTTTGGGACAGTGTCCTGAGTACCTATGGGCAAAGCGTTGATGGTAATCCTCTTCTGTTCCAGGTGTGCGGCGAAGCACTTCAACACTGACCTTGCAGCCCACCAGGATATGATTGAGGTCCGCAGGGACTGCACATAGGAGACAGGCTGGATTATTTCCAAACGAGAGATGTAGGTTGGTTGGAGAGGGAAGGATATTATACGCGGGTCTGATTATGAAGCTCAGCCAGTTGGAATCCATGTTCCATAGTTTGCCCCATCCAATTTTTCTCTTTTCCAGGCCATCCCATCTCATCCATCGACCTTGGGAGACTGCTTTGGCACATCCGGCTGCCTTCTCTCAATGGCGCAGCTCCTCCAGCACAAGGTGTCGACGTTATGATGGGGCAGCCTTTTTCTACGTAGGTGTTGTTCCCATCTCAAGGCCCCCTCTGCCACTCTGTACTTGCCCCATAATGTCCATGTGTATGAGGGCGGCTTTTGCTTCTGCCATTACTGCACTTGGCATCCATTTCTTTCCTGTCGCTGGGATGGGGGCTGTGCCTCAAACTAATGTTTCCTGTGATTATTTTAGGGTAATTTCCAGCCTGGCTTTGGTAATAATTATAAATATTTTTTCTCTCTTTCAGTTTCTTAAATTTGAGTTCCCGGCTCACTCGGTTCCATAGTTTTACTCCACATATTAAAATGCTAGAAGTGTTTAGTTTTGTGTCGGCGTATATTTGTTTTTATTTCAATGTAGTTCTTCTCTGTCTTGTCTAAAATGATTGTTGTACATTTACATGTTGTTGTTTGTCGAATGCATTACTTAAGCACCAGCTTTGTGAATTTCCATGTATGCGAATAAATAATTAGCTGCTGTCATTACATGAAGATGCTGTGGGGGGAAAAAAGCAACTAATTTAGTCGTTGTAGGGTTGGCACAAAAGGTGAAAAGCAGCTTTTAAGAAGAAATATTGTGTGCTAATTATATCGCAATATGGCTCTTAAAAGGCGTTGACATATGTTGCTTGGATAAATAATAATAAATCGCAGAGTCCAGCAGAGCGGGCTGTTGCTAAGCAACGCTGACTAACTTTTGTGTTGTGTTTCATCTAGAATGCGTCTCGTCCCTGCTGGAGGCGTGGATGGTGGACAGGAGGATGGGAAGACAAGAGGGGGGAGTGTGTGTGTGTGTGCGTGTGTGTGTGTGTGTGTAAGAGCTTAGACAGCCAGATACAGGACATATAGGGTTTACATAGAGGTGACCACAAGGTGGCAATGTTTCCACACCTTTCCTGTTGGAGGGCACAATGCGTGTGTGTGTGTTAAGTTCTTCATGTGTTCTGCAGTGCTGGCTAGTGGCTGGCTCAGTTTTAACTCAAATCAATGCTTATTACGATGCCCTTGTCCATGTCTCGCTCTCCTTCTATTCCCCACACAAGCACACACATGCAGGAAAACAGCATGAACACGCACGCACGCGCACGCACACGCACAGTACATGACAAGCATCTGCTGCCTCTCATGAGAGCAGTCTTCCAAAAAAACCAAGAAATGTTAACGTCTCAGACTGCCTGAGCTCCGCCTTCTGCTCTTGTCAGCGCCATCACAGCACAACTTGGAAAAAGTCATATCATTAGAAACATGTTACTTATTCCCTGATACCACAGCCTGCGTGCTAATTGTGCGGATGTGGCTGGACCTCGTGTGACGCGTGTGCATGTCTGTGTGTGTGCGATCCAGAAAGCCGCAGAATGTGTAAACAAAGTGCGCGGCGAATCCCAATCAACATCTCGCAATCAAGGCGGCCGGAGAGGCGGCGTGGCGACAACGGAGAGGGAAAGCGCCGCCATCGCTCGCCATAATCAAAGTTGACAGAGGGGAGAAACAACACACTAATCAATGCTCTTTCTTACACATTCATGGTGGCTTCAGTTAACACTTTTTTTTTTCTACTTCTACTATTGACTGGAACGTTTGCAACACAAGTGCACTAGATTTGTGCTGTTCAAGCTTCTTTGGCTTTGTTGCAAGAAGAATCCATAACAATTAACATCAGCAAACAAGAGCTGCTAAAGCTGCTTAATCCTCCATGCCAACTTTCCCGTACTGCTTCTCTCTGTGTAAGAGAAGATGCTTACCTGGCAAAGTCAAGGTCCGCCTCTCTGGACATGGTGATGTTGGTGAGGTTCTGCTGCAGGACAAAGATGTTCCTGCACATCTTTTTGATGCCCGACTCGCTGATCCTCTTGAAGTACTGCGCCCCGTTGATCAGGATGCAGGAGATCAGATGACCCAAACCTTGTTGGAGAATCTCGTTTTAGTCATTTCACTAAAATTAGTAAACCCCTCACATTTACAGCGGGGCAAAAAAGTGTTTAGTCAGCCACCGATTGTGCAAGTTCTCCCACTTAAAATGATGACAGAGGGCTGTAATTTTCATCATAGGTACACTTCAACTGTGAGAGACAGAATGTGAAAAAAAAAATCCAGGAATTCACATTGTAGGAATTTTAAAGATTTTTTTTGTAAATGTCGGTGGAAAATAAGTATTTGGTCAACCATTCAAAGCTCTCACTGATGGATACATGGATGATACAGCAGAGGATTGGGAGAATGTCATGTGGTCAGATGAAACCAAAATAGAACATTTTGGTATAAACTCAACTCGTCGTGTTTGGAGGAAGAAGAATACTGAGTTGCATCCCAAGAACACCATACCTACTGTGAAGCATGGGGGTGGAAACATCATGCTTTGGGGCTGTTTTTTTGTTAAGGAGCAGGACCATTGATCCGTGTTAAGGAAAGAATGAATGGGGCCATGTATTGTGAGATTTTGAGCCAAAACCTCCTTCCATCAGTGAGAGCTTTGAATCGTTGACCAAATACTTATTTTCTACCATAATTTACAAATAAATTCTTTAAAATTCCTACAATTCCTGGATTTTTTTTCACATTCTGTCTCTCACAGTTGAAGTGTATCTATGATAAAAATTACAGACCTCTGTCATCATTTTAAGTGGGATAACTTGCTCAATCGGTGGCTGACTAAATACTTTTTTGCCCCACTGTATAATATTCGAACAACACTGTGGAAATTATTGCATTTTGAATTAGTCCGTGTTAAGGGTGTCCCGATATGATATCGGTCCAATATAGAATAGAATAGGAAGTACTTTATTGATCCCTGTGGGAAATTCAGCACCACAGTTCGCTTACAATAGACAATAATAAAAAATAAGATAATATATATAATATATTATATATAATACATAATATACAATATATGATTAATATGAATATATTCTACATATATTCTACATTTAAGTGCAGTCAAGGAACATATGCATTATACAGTCTGATGGCTGTCGGTATGAAGGACCTTCTGTGTCGTTCCGTGTTGCATTTTGGGAGTCTGAGCCTTCCACTGAACGTGCTCATTCTCTCTGCAAGGTCCGAGTGTAGTGGGTGGGAGGTGTTGTCCATAATGGCTAGGAGTTTTGCTCGACTTCTCCTCTCTGACACCACCGCTAGAGAGTCTAGCTCCACTCCCACCAAGTTACTGGCCTTCTTTACCAGCTTGTCCAGTCTGTTTGCGACCCTCGCTCTCAGCCCACTGCCCCAGTAGACCACGGAGTACAATAAGGAAAAGTCAGCAAAAGTGTATCTGATTATACAGTATGTGCTTGCATGTAACATGTGTGATAAATGTCCGATACCAGCTCAGTGGCCTTGTGTTTGGAGTGTATGCTCTGAGACTGGGAGGTTGTGAGTTAAAACCCCGGCCGAGTCATACCAAAGACTACAAAAAAATGTGCCCCATTGCCTCCCTGCGCGCGCTGATGCTCACTGCTCCCCTCACCTCCCAGGGGGTGAACATGGGGATGGGTCAAATGCAGAGGACACATTTCACCACACCTAGTGTGTGTGAGACAATCGTTGGGACTTTAACTTTGACTTAACTAGATACATGCAGTCCTGCAGCGTGTTCTCTTGTGCAAAGCTGGACAGCCAGCCCACAAGTTTGGTCTTTTCTTCTAATTTAGTCAATTTATTTACGAAAGGTAAACATCGTCTAAGCACACAAGCTACAAATACGTGATAAGTGTCCTTCACTAAACAAGACTGCAGTCTAAAACAGCAGAATAATTACATATTACTTATACATAATAGCATAATAGAAAAGTATCCAGTACCAAATGTGTCCACATCATTCAACTTACTGCGCCATGATCTTAACTTCATGAATTATTGTGAACAGAAATGTTGCCAACAAATCTATTACCACTCCATTTCAACTCACTGACAGCACAAATCTATTCCAGATAGTTAAAAATAAATAGATTAGTGTTTGTCACTGTTTTCTGTTTGACTAATTTTACTTGACTAAACCTCTTCCAATGTTC
The DNA here is from genome assembly GCF_033978795.1 of Nerophis ophidion. Classification (NCBI taxonomy): domain Eukaryota; kingdom Metazoa; phylum Chordata; class Actinopteri; order Syngnathiformes; family Syngnathidae; genus Nerophis; species Nerophis ophidion. Next base: position 9,012,883 of record NC_084620.1, read on the forward strand.
CAAACTACAAAATAACACAAGTGTGTGCTATGATTCCTGTTGATATCGTATCGGATTAATCAGCCAATACTAAAGGCTCCAATATTGATATTGTATCGAAAGTGAAAATGTTGTAGATTATCAATCAGTGTACAGCTTGTATTGCAGTATAGGTTTATTATGCAATGGAAACAAGTATCTAGACACAGTACCGTACCAATAAAATACCCGAGTATTTAGTGTAAACATTGTTATCTTGAACTGCCTTCACCAGCAATGCACATGTTGTTTCTGGAATCTATGGCAGGACAATTAATCAAATTTTGATTTAATTTGGATGATGGCTTTCCAGAATCATAAAAATACAATAATAACAATAAAAAAATGTATAAATGAGTTGCGCATCATGCATGCAAACTTCTGAGCATGTAACGATGAAATTTCCACCATGGGGACTAATAAAGTATACGAGTGACGATTACAAAACCAATGAAGGATAAATGAGGGAAAAACAGATCATGTCTGCTCAAGGTTTGGGAACTCACCACAGTTGCTAATTTTACTTTGACACATCACTAGTATCCATGATCAATAAAGGTTGACAAAAACAGTCAGGCCAATCATTTCCGCTTGGACGTAACCATGGATGGTACAGAATAGGCCAATAAAATTGAAATCCATTGTTAAACGAAGACTTTCATAGAAATTGACATATGAGTGAGCTCATTCATCTCTGAAACACACAAGTTCTCTGTCCTGAACCCAATAATGTCGAGATGGCTTACTTGAAACAGCAACCAAACTAGAAATCTAAAGCTAGCGAGAACAATCCATACACCCACAGCACAACTCATCTGATTGTGTTGTTGTGAACGACATCATCGATGTAAGATCAACTGACAAACAGGACAGCACTTGCAAGTTTAGAAACGTTCTCTCTCTTTTTTTTTTTTTTTTAATTTTTTTTTTTTTTAATTTTTTTTTTTTAAACAGCCTCAAGTCATCTCCTTACTCGTCAAGCTCAGAATAGAAGCACACTCCCCCCCCCTTCACAATAAAGCGCTGTACATCACATCCGGTCTAACTGCACTAACAAAAATAAAGGTTTCAAAAAGTGCTTTACACAAGCATAATGTACAAAATCACTTATTGATAGATTTACACAATTAAAATAATGGTCAAAATTGTCCAAAGATGTATTGCACCAATAAATGTGGGGCTATCGGCATTTCATTAACAAACATTATAATACATTTAATTAATCACACAAGAAGCACACACTGTATTCTGGTAAATTAAGTGTAGGAAGTAAAAAAAATATAATTCAAAATGATTAAAATGGAAACACTTTTTTTTTTCAATACTGTTATTTTAATGTATTGTTGTTACTATTATGATTACTTCACTTGTGGTTTATTTGTTACTAATTCATATATTTTTTTCTTTAAGATCATATTTAAATTTGAGTTTTGGTTGTACAATAAATACTTGTTTTGAATTCAATGGATAATAGTTTTTTTTATTTGTGATTAGAATATCAATGAACATAATTGTGATTGGGCTTCACGGTGGGAGAGGGGTTAGTGCGTCTGCCTCACAATACGAAGGTCCTGCAGTCCTGGGTTCAAATCCAGGCTCGGGATCTTTCTGTGTGGAGTTTGCATGTTCTCCCCGTGAATGCGTGGGTTCCCTCCGGGTACTCCGGCTTCCTCCCACTTCCAAAGACATGCACCTGGGGATAGGTTGATTGGCAACACTAAATTGGCCCTAGTGTGTGAATGTGAGTGTGAATGTTGTCTGTCTATCTGTGTTGGCCCTGCGATAAGGTGGCGACTTGTCCAGGGTGTACCCCGCCTTCCGCCTGATTGTAGCTGAGATAGGCGCCAGCGCCCCCCGCAGCCCCCCAAAAAAAGGGAATAAGCGGTAGAAAATGGATGGATGGATAATTGTGATTATTATTTTCGCTGTAATTGTCCAGCTCTACTGGGATCTTATTCCATCCCCCATGTTAGACTCCTTCATTTCTTCGGATCATCACAGTGCATGTTGGAATCCATGCCCACATCAATGAACCATAGCTCCCCAGTTCCGATAGCACTCATGCCCCCCTGGGACCATGCAGCAAAGACACAATTATCTCGATGCTTGCTATTCAGACAATACTGGCTGCGTGTTGACTCATTCTCAGTTGATCGTAAATCACAAGCTATACACTGACTACTCTAAAGTATATCCTTGCTTCATTTTCTATGATTCAGTGCATTGAGGCTATGGAGTGTAATGAAAATGCTTGCAGAATATATTCCAAGCAGTGGGAACCTCTGGATTACCTTCAAATATGTATTGGAACTTGTGCTGCTGCAAGGCCGCGCTCATCACCTCCTCGATGGCGGAGATGTCCTTGTTGAGCTTGACCACCAGCGGGTCGTAGTCCATGCTCTCCACGTTGGCCACGATGGCGTAATTACCCTCCTTGGTCAGCGGGATCAAGTAATGAAAGCAGTGCACCCTGCATGAAGGAGATTATTATTAAATTCAGTTTTTTACAGCAGTGATTGTACTCAAAATGCTGATCGCAGGTGTGCTAAATATGATTCGTTAGTCCAACATAACGCATCACATCCTGTAAGCGCACAACAAATCTTCTATTGGAACACAAAAGCTGCAAAAGGAATGGCTTCCTTCTTTTAACATTTTCTTTCATACCCAAAAGCAAAATGTAGCCTTCAAAACATTTAATTACAGACGAATGTGACGCACAAAGCTTTTGGCACGGTTATTCTTTTGATCTTTTTCAGCATGAATGAAGACTGCCGGGGGGGTCGAACAGCATCAGGAGATGTTTGTTTTACGTGTTCATACTTTACAACTTCAAATGACAAATATAAATACTGATTAAGGGACATTCCACTGAAAATAATACTTAAGTCTAAAAAATTAATACGAAGATACACACAGGGTTTCCCCAAGACGGCAAAAACACCTGTGGCGGCGGGGGTGTGGTGGTGGGACGTGGTTGTGGGCCTGGTTACCATGATGTCACTAAATAATTTGCCTAATCTGCCAAAATGATACGATTCTTCGAAAAATGTTCACCACTAGAGTTTTTTACAAGGGACTCTCCTTAGTCTTATCCTGCTTTTAAATGTGTGTTTTAACTCCTGTGCCCACTCAGTGGCCTAGTGGTTAGAGTGTCCGCCCTGAGACCGGTAGGTCGTGAGTTCAAATCCCGGCCGAGTCATACCAAAGACTATAAAAATAGGACCAATTGCCTCCCTGCTCGGCACTCAGCATCAAGGGTTGGAATTGGGGTTTAAATCATCATCAATGATTCCAGGGCGCGGCACCGCTGCTGCCCACTGCTCCCCTCACTTCCCAGGGGGTGATCAAGGGTCAAATGCAGAGGACAAATTTCACCACACCTAGTGTGTGTGTGACAACCGTTGGTACTTTAACTTTTAACTTTGTGATGGATGTTTTCTAAAATGTGCTATATAAATAAAGATAATTGGAACGTACATTTAAAAACAATACCTTATTATTAATTAGTATTAATATATATATTCATATTGTTTTTCCATATTTTCAATTGTTGATTATTGTACAATGTACTTTTGAGAATTTTTCAAGTGTCATTCTCGAGACTTTTAATTACTTTTTTTAATTAAAATAAATTAAAAACTACGAGAGAAAAAAATAACCTTCTTCTGGTGTTATTATAAAATTTAGTCATGTTTAGAGACTCTTAATTTCTGTCCCTCGATGTCCCTGTCCTCTTAATACTTGCACATTTTGTAGACGCTGTCCACGGGTATATCTGGTTACGTCCACATTGCAGACATGCTGACAACACTCTATAGCAGGGGTCACCAACCTTTTTGAAACCAAGAGCTACTTCTTGGGTACTGATTAATGCGAAGGGCTACTAGTTTGATACACACTTAAATAAATTGCCAGAAATAGCCAATTTGCTCAATTTACCTTTAATAAATAAATCTATATATATATATAAAAATGTGTATTTCTGTCGTACATTTTCTTTCCTTTTTACGGAAGCATTTTTGTAGAGAATAAATGATGAAAAAAACACTTAATTGAACGGTTTAAAAGAGGAGAAAACACGAAAAAAATGAAAATTAAATTTTGAGACCTAGTTTATCTTCAATTTCGACTTTTTAAAATTCAAAATTCAACCGAATAATATGAAGAGAAAAACTAGCTAGTTCGAATCTTTTTCAAAAAATTAAAAAAATAGTTTATGGAACATCATTAGTAATTTTTCCCGATTAAGATTAATTTTAGAATTTTGATGACATGTTTTCAATAGGTTAAATTCCAATCTGCACTATATAACAAATTGGACCAAGCTATATGCCTAACAAAGACAAATCATTATTTCTTCTAGATTTTCCAGAACAGAAATTTTAAAAGAAGTTCAAAATACTTTTAAATAAGATTTAAATTTGATTCTACAGATTTTCTAGATTTGCCAGAATAATTATTTAGAATTTTAATCATAATAAGTTTGAAGAAATATTTTTTTTACAAATATTCTTCGTCGAAAAAACTGAAGCTAAAATGAAGAATTATTCTTTAAAATAAAAAAATTAAAAATATTTGAACAGTGATTTAAATTGTCAGGAAAGAAGAGGAAGGAATTTAAAAGGTAAAAAGGTTTATGTGTTTAAAAATCCTACAATCATTTTTAAGGTTGTATTTTTTCTCTAAAATTATCTTTCTGAAAGTTTTAAGAAGCAAAGTAAAACAATACAGGACTTTATTAAAACAAGTGAAGACCAAATCTTTAAAATATTTTCTTGTATTTTCTAATTCTGTTTGAGTTTTGTCTCTCTGAGAATTAAAAATGTCGAGCAAAGCGAGACCAGCTTGCTAGTAAAAAAATAAAATTTAAAGAATAGAGGCAGCTCACTGGTAAGTGCTGCTATTTGAGCTATTTTCAGAACAGGCCAGCGGGCTACTCATCTGGTCCTTACCGGATACCTGGTGCCCGCGGGCACCGCGTTGGTGACCCCTGGTCGAGACAATGACGTGCATCTTGTTTACATCCGGCAGCACTGTTTTCGGTAATCAAAGTCTTTTTTCGGTGGTCGAGTTTTCGGTACATCACTTGTCAATAGTGTGCAAATAATAGGCTATACATATATCCAATCAAAATTAAACATTTTGATTAAACATTACCACCTGCCGGTAATGTTTAATGTTCATGTGGTTTAATGTCAGTTTTTCCATGTTTCCAAACACACTGTCCGTGCTTTCAAGGTGATTGGCGGGGAATGAGGAAGTGTTGTGGGGACGAAAGGGGACGAAAGTGTGTACACGGGAGGTAAAACCTGTTGTCATTTGGTATCAAAAGATTGGTGATAACATTTAAAAATAGTGTCAAACGTTTTGTAATTTAATACAATGTACTTAAAGTATAGTTGAAATAAGGAGTAACACAGATATATACAACATACAACATAAGTGATTCTATTTTATGGTAAAGTCTAATTTTAGCAAACAGAAACAAGCAAAAATTAAAATTTTTCCACAAAAACAGGCAACAGTTAATGTTTTTCCAGTGTTGAGTGTTTAAAACTAATCTTTCAAATGGTATCTATTACATATGCAATTAGAAGAATGTGCAGGATACTGTTCTAAAAAAAAAAAAAAAAAAAGGAAGTACTTTACAGTTAATTTTATTGTGCGTGGCACTGACTCAGTGGATTGGCCCCTAGAGCGTATTCTTCTGGTCCTTTGACGTCATTTCCAAGCAGGACTAAACAACCCAAAGTCTCTTATTTTTGCACTTTACAAACAAATTGGTAAAAAAAGAAAAAAAAGTTCCTTGAATTTACTGTATCACCCTCCTTTGACCCCCTGCTGCTTTCTTCTTCATGGCTTCATTTAACTGGTACAACCATCGGGGGAAATTCTCTGGATGAGGGGAGCCAATGGAGTGTAGCATATAGCGGGACGCGCGCCTCAGGGAAGTTGTTTTTTTTCCCCGACTAAAAGCATAAACAACGTTGCATTGGGATGATGATGATGGGGGCTATTAAGGGTTTGCAGGAGGGGGAGAAGGGTTATGGTGTGGTAAATTAACTTGGCATAATGGCTTGTACACTACATGGGCGAAGACACCGACATAAAACCTACAGGAAGTAAAGAAAGTATGGAGCTATAGCAGCTTTCATTTGTCAAGTGAAGTTTTTCTACTGTGCGTCAATCCTGACCTCCAAGACTCGCTAATCACATGTATAAAAATATCTACCAAATAATCACATCCTCACCATTAGCGTGTTCAATATCAATCATTTAGTTTTTTTGCCCACCTGACTTCCAGGTGCAACACCAGCAGGCAGCGGTTGGCAATGTCCTGGAATCCCCTGCACAGGTCACTGAGGGTCTGCAATATTTGCTCCCTGCTGCGCTCGCTGTCGCCCACCGCTTGGCTGTCGGATGAGCACGGAGACATACCTGCACGCAGAAGACAACACCATCAATCAGGTATGTGCAACTCAATTCAGAAAGATAAGGGCTGAGGGGGGTGGATGGTTTGTCATCTTTCCCTCACTAAATTTCTAATATTACATATGCTGTTTAAGACTGATATTAGGTAACGCAGTAATTGGACCGACTACGCTATTGGGGAACTGTATCAAACAACTTTATAGACAATACAGCAGACTGCAGGAATGACAAAGACAGAAATATAGCAAAGTACTTTTACATATTTATATTTATTTACACTACTTCCACATGTTTACTGTCGTCCTCCAGTGATAATGCTCCTTAAGGCATTAAGAAATGTTAATGTTAATTAATTTAGGGCAGAGGTGTCGAAACTTTTTCCATTGAGAGCCACACACTGAAAACATTTAAGTATGTGAGGTCCATGTTGCTATATTTCATTATCAAAACCAATACTATATATATATATATATATATATAACTACACGCACACGTATATAGATGTATAGATATATATATATATATCTATATATATACACACATATATAAGTATACATACATACACTACATATAAACATATATATACATATATATGTATAAACATATATAAATACACACACACATACATATATATATATATATACATATAAACATATACACATGTATATATATATATATATATATATATATATATATACATACATACATATATAAACATTACATATATACACATATATAAACATTATATATGTACATATATAAATACACACACATAAATATAAACATATATACACACATACTGTATATATATATATATATATATATATATATATATATATATATATGTATATATACATATGTATATATACATGTATAGATACATGTATATATATATACATACATATATATATATACATATATAAATATGAAATATATACACATAAATAAACATTACATATATACACATATATAAACATTATATATGTATATATATAAATACACACACATAAATACACACAAATATACACACTTATATATATATATATATATACATATATAAACATATATACACATGTAAACAATATTTATATACATGTATATACACATAAAAATAAATATACATATATAAACATTATATATATATGTCTATATATATATATCAACATTATATATATATGTGTGTGTGTCTATATATATATATATATATATATATATATATATGTGTGTGAGAATACATATATCCATCCATCCATTTTCTACCGCTTATTCCCTGTTGGGGGCGCCGGCACCTATGTCAGTTACAATCGGGCGGAAGGCAGTGTACACCCTGGACAAGTCGCCACCTCATCACAGGGCCAACACAGATAGACAGACAACATTCACACTCACATTCACACACTAGGGCCCATTTAGTGTTGCCAATCAACCTATCCCCAGGTGCATGTCTTTGGAAGTGGGAGGAAGCCGGAGTACCCGGAGGGAACCCACGCATTCACGGGGAGGACATGCAAACTCCACACAGAAAGATCCCGAGCCTGGATTTGAACCCAGGACTGCAGGACCTTCGTATTGTGAGGCAGACGCACTAACCCCTCTTTCACCGTGAAGCCCCGAGTATACATATATATATATATATATATATATATATATATATATATATATATATATATGTGAGTATACATATATACATATATGTGTGAGTATATATATATATATATATAGATATATATATATATATATATATATATATATATATATATATATATATGTGTGTGTGTGTGTGTGTATGTGTGTGTGCGTGTACACACACACATACACAGAAAAGTTGCACTATTTTACCCCACACAACTTTCAAAGTGGAATATTTGATTTAAAAAAAAAATTTTAACAAAATCTCAAAAGATTATTGGGTATCCAAAGAGCCCCAATGATAAAAGTGCTAAAAAATAAGCCATACATTATACCTTCAACACTTAAGTCTCTTGACCAACTTCAAATCCATTCGTCGATTAAGTTTTTATTATGTTTTTTTTTTGTCTGTTTTATGCCCGTCTTTGGCAAAGAAAACATATTTCTATCATTTTAGTCACATTAGGTCGCCACGTTCAGATGATGCTCGCCAAAGGAAAAGCTCAGAATCCCACGCCCGCTGCGTCCTTCAGCTCGTCTTTGCACTTCCAGCGTCTGCTGGTGCTGAGGCAGCAAGAGCATGTGTCGGCGCACTGCAGTGTTTGCCACACAAAAGACCTGTGTGGACAGGAGCGTTGGGGTGCAGAGAGCATGGGAGCATGATGAGTGTATATAAATTCAGCCTGGTGTAGATCAATGGTTGTAAATTGGCGAGGGGAGGATCGGTGGTGGTGAGAGAAATTGGCCCCGTCACTCATGTGTGAGTCTATTTGGTCAATGAGGCGAGCGTGCGGCAGTATGAAGGGTGACTGTTGAGCCGGAGAATGCAGGGGTTCACGATCGATGTGCCGCAGTCACGGCCAACTCCCTTGTTACTCTTCACGAAGGTCACACATGGATGCGGGCTAGCATCCTACCTCCCACATCTGACTCACACAACCCACAAAGACACAGGCTGATCATCTCCCTTTAATGGGACTCATATGTTTCACCTGCACTGACACTTCAGCACACCTGAACAACAACAACAATGATGATGGTAGTGGAAGAAAGGAACTGTGCCATACTGACAGCTGGATCTACAAACCCCTTTTCCATATGAGTGGGGAAATTGTCTTAGATGTAAATATAAACGGAATACAATGATTTACAAATCATTTTCAACCCATATTCAGTTGAATATGCTACAAAGACAACATATTTGATGTTCAAACTGATAAACATTCTTTTTTTTTTTTTTAATAATCATTAACTTTAGAATTCGATGCCAGCAACACGTGACAAAGAAGTTGGGAAAGGTGGCAATAAATACAGATAAAGTTGAGAAAGTCACATCAAACACTTACTTGGAACATCCCACAGGTGTGCAGGCTAATTGGGAACAGGTGGGTGCCATGATTGGGTATAAAAGCGGCTACCATGAAATACTCAGTAAGTCACCAACAAGGATGGGGCGAGGGTCACCAATTTGTAAACAAATTGTCGAACAGTTTTAGAACGACATTGCTCAACGAGCTATTGCAAGGAAGTTAGGGATTTTACCATCTACGGTCCGTAAAATCATCAAAAGGTTCATAGAATCTGGAGAAATCCCTGCACGTAAGCCATGATATTACGGACCGTTGATCCCTCAGGCGGTACTGCATCAAAAACCGACATCAGTGTGTAAAGGATATCACCACATGGGCTCAGGAACACTGAAAAAAAACACTGTCAGTAACTACAGTTGGTCGCTACATCTGTAAGTGCAAGTTAAAACTCTACTATGCAAAGCCAAACCCATTTATCAACAACACCAAGGAACGCCGCTGGCTTCGCTGGGCCCAAGCTCATCTAAGATGGACTGATGCAAAGTGGAAAGGTGTTCTGTGGTCTGACGAGTCCACATTTCAAATTATATTTGGAAACTGTGGATGTGGTGTCCTCCGGAACAAAGAGGAAAATAACCATACGGATTGTTATAGGCGCAAAGTTCAAAAGCCAGCATCTGTGATGGTATGGAAGTGTATTAGTGCCTAAGGCATGGGTAACTTACACATCTGTGAAGGCACCATTAATGCTGAATGGTCCATACAGGTTTTGGAGCAACATTTGTTGACATTCAAGCAACGTTATCATGGACACCCCTGTTTATTTCAGCAAGACAATGCCAAGCCACGTGTTACAACAGCGTGGCTTCGTAGTAAAAGAGTGCGGGTGCTTTCCTGGCCCGCCTGCAGTCCAGACCTGTCTCCCATCAGAAATGTGTGGCGCATTATGAAGCGTAAAATACGACAGCGGAGACCCCGGACTGTTGAACGACTGAAGCTCTACATAAAAAAAAAGAATGGGAAAGAATTCCACTTTCAAAGCTTCAACAATTAGTTTCCTCAGTTCCCAAGCGTTTATTGAGTGTTGTTAAAAGAAAAGGTGATGTAACACAGTGGTGAACATGCCCTTTTCCAACTACTTTGGCCCATGTTGCAGCCATGAAACTCTAAGTTAATTATTATTTGCAAAAAAAAAACCAAGTTTATGAGTTTGTACATCAAATATCTTGTCTTTGTAGTGCATTCAACTGAATATAGGTTTAAAATTATTTGCAAATCATTGTATTCCGTTTATATTTACATATGGAAACGGGGTTTGTAACGTTTTGCTGCATCGTATATTAGAACTTGCCTATATTGAATGTTCTGGTAAACATGCAAGTACATTGTCTTATTATTACTATATGTTATCTATTCATTTATTTAAAGTATGATACAATTTAAATGCTGTATGTTAATATACAGTACAGGCCACAACTTTCTCATTCAGTGTGTTTTCTTTATTGTCATGACTACTTACATTGTAGATCAGTGGTTCTTAACATGGGTTTGATCGAATCCTAGGGGTTCGGTGAGTCGGCCTGAGGAGGTTCGGCGGAGCCTCAGCCATCATGTAAATAAAAACTTCTCCCTATTCACCTATTATGGATACCCCCAAACAATGTTCCCTCTAATTTTCCATATGCGTGAGCAAAGGTAAAAACTACAAATAAGTGTTTGATGACCATTCCTCAACTTTATCAGTATTTATTGCCACCTTTCCCCAACTTCTTTGTCACTTGTTGCTGGCATCAAATTCTAAAGTTAATGATTATTTGCAAAAAAAATGTTTATCAGTTTGAACATCAAATATGTTGTCTTTGTAGCATATTTAACTGAATATGGGTTGAAAAGGATTTGCAAATCATTGTATATCGTTTATATTTGCAACTAACACAATTTCCCAACTCATATGTAAAATAGCCACTCTTTGCTCTGATTACTGCTTTGCACACTTTTGGCATTCTCTCGATGAGCTTCAAGCACACCTGTGAAGTGAAAACCATTTCAGCTCATCGAGAGTGGCTATTTTCAAGAAACTGGAATTTTAAACTTATTTTTTAGTAATTTCACCTTTTTCAGGTACATAATTCCATGTGTTCATTCATAGTTTTGATGCCTTCAGTGACAATCTACAATGTAAATTGTCATGAAAATAAAGAAAACACACTGAATAAGGTGTGTTCAAACTTTTGGCCTGTACTGTATACATTGAAAAAGATATAGGAACATGTAAAATGTTATTTTATACATGTATTTTTTTTCTCCATTTTTTGCCTCATTTATTAATTGTGTTACCAGCAAGCCACCCACTTTTTATATCTTGCTTGAAATGAAAATAATGAATGAAAATGAAAAATCCAAATGGGGGAAAAATAAAATTCAAAAAACTAAGAAAATTATAAATAACATTAAAATGAGAATTTGAAATGAGATACAAAAATAAAAAATAAAAAAGACGTCCATCAATCCATCCATTTTCTACCGCGTATTCCCTCCAGTGCCCCCCGCGAAAAAAGACATTTACATTTAAAATAAGAATTTAAATAGAGAAATGATAAAATGTAGAACAAATTCAAAGAAAAAGAAAATGAAAATGAGAATCTAAAATCAGAACTGAAAACATGAAATAAAAAAAACGACAAAGAAAATAAAATGAGAATTTAAAATGAGAAATTAAAGTAATGAAGAAAAATGACAATGGACAATTAAAAATACAATTTTAAATGACATGAAAGTTAAACAAAAAGGAAATATACAAAGAACATTACAATGACAATTTGAAATGACAAATGAAAACAAAAATACAAATGTAAAATAAAAAAAGTGTCAGGACTGTGACATGGATTAGTTTTGCTCCTTTGACGCAGAGGGATTACAGGACGAGCCAGGCGTGAATTCAGGTACATGATGATAATTTATTAATACCCTAAATACAAAAATAATCAAAACAAAGGGCGCTCACAAGGAGGTATATAACTCGACTACAAAATACAAACAGGAAACAAAAACATTTGCACGATGGCATGAATGAACTATGAACATAAACAGCAAGATGGCATGACTATAAACAACTAAAACAAAACACTTACAGTGACAAAAAAACAGGAGGCAAGAATAGCAAGGTGCGTGGCAGGTGATCGTGGGCATGGAGAATGAGTGGCATATGTAGGCAATGCAATAGCAGGCATGAAGGCAGAAAGCAAATCGCAAAGTTCCCAGGACGAGGACAGAAACAAAATGGTATAAATAGCAGCTATGATGATTAGAAACAGGTGTGGGACTGAGGGCCCGGGCGTGACTTGGAGACCAGGTGGAAACTAATGGGTTACTATGGAAACAAACAATACCAGGAAGTGTAAAATGGGAAACAAGCGTCCAAAAACAAAACACACATGATCAAACTTAAAACTGAATTACAGGCATGACAAAAAGAAAAATATGTACTGAAAAATAAGTAAGAAAACCAAAAACAACGTCAAACCAAACAGGAATTAGTGAAGGACAATAGTCTCTTACCACTTTGGTCTTTAAATTTAGCAGCTTCACTTTATCACGTTTTAATGAAGAACCATTTTTTTTTGTCTTAAAATAAAATCTTGTATATATATAGGGACGGCGTGGCGCAGTGGGAGAGTGGCCGTGCGCGACCCGAGGGTCCCGGGTTCAAATCCCACCTAGTACCAACCTCGTCACGTCCGTTGTGTCCTGAGCAAGACACTTCACCCTTGCTCCTGATGGGTTCTGGTTGGCGCCTTGCATGGCAGCTCCCTCCATCAGTGTGTGAATGTGTGTGAATGGGTAAATGTGGAAGTAGTGTCAAAGCGCTTTGAGTACCTTCAAGGTAGAAAAGCGCTATACAAGTACAACCCATTTATTTATATGGTATCTGTATTAAATTACAATATGTGTCTAAATTTCTATTACATTGTGGTGACCACAGTAAATCGGATTGTCACCAAAGGGGGACTTAGTTTTTCTGGGTTAAGGTCAAACGGCGTGGCGCAGAGGGAGAGTGGCCGTGCGCAACCCGAGGGTCACTGGTTCAAATCCCACCTAGAACCAACCTCGTCACGTCCGTTGTGTCCTGAGCAAGACACTTCACCCTTGCTCCTGATGGGTGCTGGTTGGCGCCTTGCATGGCAGCTCCCTCCATCAGTGTGTGAATGTGTGTGTGAATGGGTAAATGTGGAAGTAGTGTCAAAGCACTTTGAGTACCTTGAAGGTAGAAAAGCGCTATACAAGTACAACCCATTTATCATTTATTATTTATAAACTTCCATTTTGATGCCAATGGAGTCATTGTTTACCTGTTTTAATGTTAAATGCGGAGAGTTATTATAGTGCTTCATTTTTCCCACATTTTGTTATGTTACAGCCTTAATCCAAAATGGAATATATTCTATTTTGTCCGCAAAAACCTACAGACAATACCCCATCATGACGATGTGAAAATGTTTTTTTATTGAGGTCTTTCTGGATACGATGCCACAAGCTTGTCACACCTATCTTTGGGCAGCTTCCCCCATTCCTTTTTTGCAGCACCTCTCAAGCGCCATCAGTTTGGATGGGACATGTTGGTTTTCATCCATAATGACATAATGACTCACCACAGGAAGAATTCTGTAGGTCTGACAGTGACCATCGGGTTTTTGGTCACCTCCCTGACTAAACTAAGATGAATGTAGAAATGTACAGACACATCCTGGATGAAAACACAAACTTTCCATCCAACCTTATGGAAATTGAGAGGTGCTGCGTCGAGGAATGTGCGAAAAGGAATGAGTGAAACTGGCCGAATATAGGTGTGCCAAGCTTGTGGCATCATATTCGACATAAGGTTGTAATTGCTGCTAAAGGTGCATCAACAAGGTATTGAGCAAAGACTGTGAATATTTATCCATCCATCCATATTCTACCGCTTTTTCCTATATGGGGTCGCAGGAGGGGCTGGAGCCTATAACTATACTGGTGACGTCGTGGCGCAGTTGGGAGAGTAATGGTAATGGGTTGTGCTTGTATAGCGCTTTTCTACCTTTTTTTAAGGAACTCAAAGCACTTGGATACTATTTTCCACATTCACCCATTCACACACACATTCACACACTGATGGCAGGAGCTGCCATGCAAGGCGCTTTGATTGATTGATTGATTGATACTTTTATTAGTAGATTGCACAGTTCAGTACATATTCCATACAATCGACCACTATATGGTAACACCCGAATAAGTTTTTCAACTTGTTTAAGTCCACGTTAATCAATTCATGGTAAACAGAGAACCATCAGGAGCAAGGGTGAAGTGTCTTGCTCAAGGACACAACGGACGTGACTAGGATGGCAGAAGGTGGGGATTGAACCAGGAACCCTCAGATTGCTGGCACGGCCGCTCTCCCAACTTCGCCACACCGTCCCCAAAGAGTGGCTGTGCCAGCAACTTGAGGGTTCCTGGTTCAATCCCCACTTTCTACCATCCTAGTCACGTCCATTGTGTCCTTGAGCAAGACACTTCACCCTTGCTCCTGAAGGGTCCTGGTTAGCGCCTTGCATGGCAGCTCCCGCCATCAGTGTGTGAATGTGTGTGTGAAAGGGTGAATGTGGAAATAGTGTCAAAGCGCTTTGAGTTCCTTAAAGGTCTACTGAAATGAGATTTTCTGATTTAAACGGGGATAGCAGGTTTATTCTATGTGTCTTACTTGATCATTTTGCGATATTGCCATATCTTGCTGAAAGGATTTAGTAGAGAACATCGACGATAAATTTCGCAACTTTTGGTCGCTAATAAAAAAGCCTTGCCTCACATCCTCACATTGTTTATAACGGGAGCCTCCAACAAAAAGAGCTATTCGGACCGAGAAAACGACAATTTCCCCATTAATTTGAGCGAAGATGAAAGATTTGTGGCTGAGGATATTGATAGCGAAGGACTAGAAAGTTAAAAAAAAAAAAGGTGATTGCATTGTGAGCGATTCAGATGTTTTTAGACACATTTACTAGGATAATTCTGGGAAATCCCTTATCTTTATATTGTGTCGCAAGTGTTTTAGTGAGATTAAATAGTACCTGATAGTCGGAGGGGTGTGTCCACGGGTGTGTTGACGCCAGTGTCTGAGGGAAGTCACGGCAGCTACATGGACGGCGCAAGCTCCACAGATCTCCGGTAAGAGGCAACTTTTTACCACAATTTTCTTACCAAAACCTACCGGTTGACTAGTGGTTGGGATCCATGTTCGCTTGACCGCTCTGATCCATAGTAAAGCTTCACCTCCAGGAATTTTAAACAAGGAAACACCGTGTGTTTGTGTGGCTAAAGGCTAAAGCTTCCCACCTCCATCTTTCTACTTTGACTTCTCCATTATTAATTGAACAAATTGCAAAAGATTCAGCAACACAGACTGTGTAATTGCGCGATGAAAAGAGACGACTTTTAGCCGCTAGTGGTGCTGCGCTAATATGCCCCCTCCAACTCGAGACATCACGCGCGACGTTTTCAACAAGAAACTCCGCGGGAAATTTGATTGTAATTTAGTAAACTAAACCGTCCGTATTGGCATGTGTTGCAATGTTAATATTTCATCATTGATATATAAACTATCAGACTGCGTGGTCGGTAGTAGTGGGTTTCAGTAGGCCTTTAAAAAGGTAGAAAAGCGCTATAAAAGTATAACCCATTTACCATTTATACCAGCTGCACACAGGCGAAAAGCGGGGTACACCCTTGGCAAGACGCTACCTCATCATCGGGCCAACACAGATAGACAAACAACATTTACACACTAGGGCCAATTCAGTGTTGCCAATCAACCTATCCCGGAGGTGGGAGGAAGCCGGAGTACCCGGAGGGAACCCACGCGGTCATGGGGAGAACATGCAAACTCCACACAGAAAGATCCCGAGCCAAAGAATACTAACGTATTATGTACTTTGCAAAATTGTGTAACATGTAAAACATGTGGAAAAAGTGACGTGCTGTGAGTACCATCCGGATGCACCGTAAGTGCAGAGTAAAATGGTTAATGTACTTAATCCGCCACAAGAACAGCTCCACATTGGTGAGCCTTTCACATTAGGAATGTCCAACAACAACAGCGAAACAACAAATACAATTATGTGGACATAGATTTTTATCGAAATCCTTCACTGCAAATTTCAAACAAATCGAGTGGATAGCTGTTATTTTAAAGGGGAACATTATCACCAGACCTATGTGAGCGTCAATATACACCTTGATGTTGCAGAAAAAAGACCATATGTTTTTTTTAACCGATTTCCGAACTCTAAAAGGGTGAATTTGGCGATTTAAACACCTTTAAATTGTTCGCTGTCGGAGCATTGACCTTTCACCCGTGACGTCACAACAGGAAGCAATCTGCCATTTTCTCAAACACATTACACACACCAAGTCAAATCAGCTCTGTTATTTTCCGTTTTTTCGACTGTTTTCCGTATCTTGGAGACATCATGTCTCGTCGGTGTGTTATCGGAGGGTGTAACAACACGATCAGGGACGGATTCAAGTTGCACCAGTGGCCAAAAGATGCGAAAGTCCCTCGTTTGTTCTGCACACTGTACCGACGACAGCTATGCTACAACAGAGATGGCAAGAATGTGTGGATATCCTGCGACACTCAAAGCAGATGCATTCCCAACGATAAAGTCAACGAAATCGCAGAGGTGAGTTTTGTTGTATGTGGAGTGTGCTAATCAGACATATTTGGTCACGGCATGACTGCAAGCTAATCGATACTAACATGCTAGTTAGGCTAGCTGTATGTACATATTGCATCATTATGCCTCATTTGTACCTATATTTGCATTCAGCCTTTCCCTCCACCCACATTTAATGCCAAACAAACACATACCAATTGTTGGTTAGAAGGCGATCGCCGAATTTGTCCGCGCTTCCTCCCGTGCCGCTGTCTGTCGTGATATGGCTCAAAAGCTTCTGTTTCTTCTTTCATTTTGTTTACAGTACCTGCCTCCATACCACAACCATCTGTTTCAATACATGCGTAATCTGTTGAATCGCTTACGGCGCTGAAATCCGAGTCTGAATCCGAGCTACTATGCTATACCTTTCTGTACTATCGGCCATGTTTGTTTTTGGTGGCTTCACGCAGTGACGTCACAGGACAATAGACAGGTGGATATAGCGATGGTGTAAATCAGGCACTTTCAAGCCGTTTTTCTGGATATTGCGTGATGGGTAAAATTTTGAGAAAAACTTTGAAAAATAAAATAAGCCACTGGGAACTGATTTTTATTGGTTTTAACCCTTCAGAAATTGTGATAATGTTCCCCTTTAAACAACCCAAAAACGGGCACGGGTTGTGCATAAACATGTATAAACTGAAGAAAACGGGCAAACTCAGCCTTTGATCCTGATATTCTGGGTGCCTCGGTGGGGGCACATTTGTATGTGACACACATTGAAGAGCACACCTTTATCTGCCATGTTTCACTGTGAGTTCTATCAGAGTAATTGTCAGTTCCTTTCCCAAAGCGAGAGCTACCTTGTGTTCATACTGAATATCTAAACCCCATTAGACTTACTAGAAATGAACCCTGATAAGAAGCAGGGAGACTATTGGTGATGGCAAACATTTGCTACTTGAGGGTCACCGCCATCCAATCAAGAAGGCAAACACCAATGGAAAGGCTTGACAGCTCCTGTGTGTGTGTGTGTGTGTGTGTGTGTAGGACATATACGAGATAACCGCTTTCTTGCCTATCATTACCCTCTAAATGTATATTTTGCATACATGGACTTGCTCGCTAATTAAATTCTCCTTCAGCAACCGTCATCCAACACGACAATTGGAGATATGCCCTGGCCTCCTCTCATTGGCTTGATAGAAATCTCTATTCCTCTTAATGAATCACACAGCATGATTTCTCCAGGGGGTGTCTGGTAATGACAATAATTGACTTCCTGTGATCGTATTTAGGGTGGATGTCCCGAGTGGTCAACTTATCAGATCATTAGCACGTAAAGATGTCAGAGGGTTGGACACCAAAAGTGTAGAAAAACAGATTTAGCTTCCCATCGTGCAGCCTGCACCCGAATAAAAGGCAGCAAAACAACATAAAAACATAAAGATTTCCTTTGCTGCTTTGATTAAAGGAAGGGCAGCGTCACAGCATGGGGGCGCTATTAGCTAGGACAGACGCGAACTGCTCACACCTACGCTTTGTGCGCACTAAACGATGACTTTAATGATGAACACGTATCTCAATAAACATCTCGTAGGACTAGAAATACTTCGTTGTAGCGCTAGATTGAGGAATATGAGCGAGGAAGAGTCTGCTGCAGGGGTGGCATCCATGATGAATGATTCACGAGTAGCGAGGAGGAGAGTTATTAATTATTTTTTGCTGCCTCTGGTAGAGAAGAGCAGCATCAGATTGTGAGCACATGTCCACTGAGAAGGTAGAGAAAGTATGAAATGTGGAGAAAAAAAAAATAAATGGTGATGTCCTGTTGCATACACGCCCCCAGCCTGTCTTTACTGGGAACAACAATAAGATTTATGATTATCATCATTTTTAACGAACGGTTGAAGGAAAATTTCAGCCACAACAGTTGCGGTTCCACAAAACATTGTTGTCAAGAGAGATTTGAGCACTGAAAGTAAAAAAAAAAAAAAAAAGTATGACTTATTTTGCATATGTTGTGTTTTTGCCATAAAAACAGGGTTTGTTTTTTTTTTTTTACAAAAAAGGGCATACAACATAAAACAATTATGATAACCTCATAACGACAGATAGACCTGAAGTTGATTTAGAGCAGTGGTTCTCCAACTTTTTTCACCAAGTACTACCTCAGAAAACACTTAGCTCTCCAAGGACCACCATAATGACCAACATTTAAAAAACAGTAGCACAATAGTCTTAAATAATCATTGAAAACAAGGCAGAAGATTTATTTAACAAGTATAATTATTATTTTTGGCCACTCTACCATTAAACACTGTTTGAACGGTAACACTGTGTTTGAATATAGGAAAATAAAACACTGTACTTTAAAGGCCTATTGAAATGAGATTTTCTTATTTAAATGGGGATAGCAGGTCCATTCTATGTGTCATACTTGATCATTTTGCGATTTTGCCATATTTTTGCTGAAAGGATTTAGTAGAGAACATCGACGATAAAGTTCGCAACTTTTGGTGCTGATAAAAAAGCCTTGCCTTTACTGGAAGTCGCAGACGATGATGTCAAAAGGGTGAGGGCTCCTCACGTCATCACATTGTTTATAATAGGAGCCTCCAGCAGTAAGAGCTATTCGGATCGAGAAAACGTCAGTTTCCCTATTAATTTGAGTGAGGATGAAAGATTTGTGGATGATGATATTGATAGCGAAGGACTAGAAAAAGAAAAAAAAAAGGCGATTGCATTAGGACGGATTCAGATGTTTTTAGACACATTTACTAGGATAATTCTGGGAAAGCCCTTATCTTTCTATTGTGTTGCTAGTGTTTTAGTGAGTTTAAATAGTACCTGATATTCGGAGGGGTGTGTCCACGGGTGTTTTGAGGCCAGTCTCTGAGGGAAGTCGACGTCAGCTGCATGGACGGGGCAAGCTCAGCTTATCTCTGGTAAGAGGCGACTTTTTACCACAATTTTCTAACTGAAACCTGCCGGTTGACAAGTGGTCGGGAACAATGTTTGCTTGACTGCTCTGATCCATAGTAAAGCTTCACCTCCGGGAATTTTACACAAGGAATCACCGTGTGTTTGTGTGGCTAAAAGTTAAAGCTTCCCAACTCCATCTTTCTACTTTGACTTCTCCATTATTAATTGAACAAATTACGAAGATTCAGCAACACAGATGTCCAGAATACTGTGTAATTGCGCGATGAAAAGAGACGACTTTAAGCCGCAAATGGCGCAGCGCTAATATGTCCTGACAGTCCGTGACGTCACACGCACGCGTCGTCATTCCGCGACGTTTTCAACAAGAAACTCCACGGGAAATTTAAAATTGCAATTTAGTAAACTAAAAAGGCCGTATTGGCATGTGTTGCAATGTTAATATTTCATCATCGATATATAAACTATCAGACTGCGTGGTGGGTAGTAGTGGGTTTCAGTAGGCCTTTAATCTAGTGATTCTTTGGCGTATCACTAGATGGAGAATGTGTACATACCACATTTTGAGAATCGCTGGCTGAGAGGATACAGCCACACAAATAATAATATCAATGATAATAATACCTTAATGTTATTACTTTTACTAATAGAGAATACAGCAGTATAAACTAATGGTTTTCATGAACCTCCGACTTCGAAGAACACGCACACACACACGCACACACACACACACACACACACACACACACACACACACACACACACACACACACACACACACACACACTCTCTCTCTCACATATATGGATGGGATGGACATCAGTGATACCCCAACCCCTACCACAGACCCGCAAAAAGGACATATTTTAACCCATTAAAACGCCCGCACGCCTCGCCGCTGCCTTTTCAGCCTCACATCCAGGCCGCTTTCGACATCGCAGCCACACACCCCGACTATGGCCTCACACTTGACCTGCTCGTCTCGCGAATGCACGTTGTATGACATGCAGGAAAATCATGGAGCTGCAACAATGCATGAAGGCATATTGTTGCAACTCATGAGACATTTTCTAGCATCCAACATCAAACAACTCTTTCGTCAACCATGACCATCATATTAATATCTGTGAACATTGCTCCAAAGTACGAATTTTGTGTTGATTTCTTGTGCATCCAAAAGTAAGCATTGACCATGAATTGATTGACGTGGACCCCGACTTAAACAAGTTGAAAAACTTATTCGGGTGTTACCATTTAGTGGTCAATTGTACGGAATATGTACTGAACTGTGCAATCTACTAATACAAGTATCAATCAATCAATCAAAACATGTGCAAAGGCAGTATTATAGGATGAAACAAGGCGGCAGCTGAAGTTCATTCCTTCTTAATCAAACAGAAAAACCCGCCAGGTGAACAGCTGATTGTACTATTTCCGGCGCTGACGTCAGCTGATTTGCGTCCCATATGTGACCATAGAATGAGAAAATACACATTACTACACACACACACGTGTATATATATATATATATATATATACACACCCCGTTTCCATATTAGATGAAAATATAAACGGAATAGAATGATTTGCAAATCATTTTCAACCCATATTCAGGTGAATATGCTACGAAGGCAACATATTTGATGTTCAAACTGATTACTTTTTTTTTTTGCAAATAATCATTAACTTTAGAATTTGATGCCAGCAACGCGTGACAAAGAAGTTGGGAAAGGTGGCAATAAATACTGATAAAGTTGAGAAATTCTCATCAAACACTTATTTGAAACATCCCACAGGTGTGCAGGTTAATTGGGAACAGGTGGGTGCCATGATTGGGTATAAAAGCAGCTTCCATGAAATGCTAAGTAATTCACAAACAATTATGGGGCAACGGTCAATTTATAAGCAAATTGTCAGAAAGTTTTAGATCAACATTTCTCAACGACCTATTACAAGGAATTTATGTATTTTACCAACTACGGTCCGTAAAATCATCAAAAGGTTCAGAGAATCTGGAGAAATCCCTGCACGTAAGCGATGATATTACGGACCGTTGATCCCTCAGGCGGTACTGCATCAAAAACAGACATCAGTGTGTAAAGGATATCACCACATGGGCTCAGGAACACTGAAAAAAAACACTGTCAGTAACTACAGTTGGTTGCTACATCTGTAGTGCAAGTTAAAACTCTCCTATGCGAAGCAAAACCCATTTATCAACAACACCAAGGAACGCCGCTGGCTTCGCTGGGCCCAAGCTCATCTGAGATGGACTGATGCAAAGTGGAAAGGTGTTCTGTGGTCTGTCGTGTCCACATTTCAAATTATATTTGGAAATTGTGGACGTGGTGTCCTCCGGAACAAAGAGGAAAATAACCATTTGGATTGTTATGGGTGCGAAGTTCAAAAGCCAGCATCTGTGATGGTATGGGGGTGTATTAGTGCCCAAGGCATGGGTAACTTACACAACTGTGAAGGCACCATTAATGCTGAACGGTCCATACAGGTTTTGGAGCAACATATGTTGTCATCCAGGCAACGTTATCATGAACGCCCCTGCTTATTTTAGCAAGACAATGCCAAGCCTTGTGTTACAACAGCGTGGTTTCGTAGGACTATTGCAATTTAGTTAACTAAACCGGCCGTATTGGCAAGTGTTGCGATGTTAAGATTTCATCATTGATATATAAACTATCAGACTACATGGTCGGTAGTAGTGGGTTTCAGTAGGCCTTTAATATTCTATTATAATTTATATTATTATTGTTGTTATTAGTCATAAAACCCCAAATCTTAATTAATTTGAAAACAAAATTACACAAAAGCCAACAATTATGAAGTCAAGCAAATGTGGAGCAAAAACTTTGAAGTAATGTAATAATTGGAGTTTAGAAAATCATAAAGAAAGAATTTCAACAGAAAACTAGACAAAAAATTGTCCTAACTTAAAACCTGAAGGACTTTGTGGCCAATGGTGAACAAACAGGTAAACATGAAAGAAGAAACGCTGAGGAAATATAATAATCACAATGTAAATTAAATGCAGAAAATGATTTAAAAATTATAAAAATAATACATTTTATTTGTTTGTGTTTGTTCAGGTAAATATGGTCAAACTGGATTAGCGGTTCATTGCTGTGACAAGATGGATGATAAGAAAAATCTCCTTCACGGTCAGTCGTCACTGACAGCCAAAGTCACTCCAAACAGGCTGCATTAAAATTCTGCAGCATGTTGGACTAAAACAACAAGAAATGCTCTGAATTTGAGAGCTAAATGACATAAACTGAAGGAGGAAAAAAGTGTTTAAAGAAGGAAAAAAGGGGTGGAGGAAAATGAGTTGTTCATACCTGACTGCTTCTGTAATATAAAATCCAATTTGGAGAGGCATGGACGTGAGGGCGGGTGGGATGAGATAAGGTGGGGTCCTTTTCTCCCCCCGCGGTAGCCTCGTCCCGTCACACGCACACACACCAGCACACAGTGGCATCGACACACACACAAACCAGCACACGCTGGCGTCAACACACACCTGGTCTTTCATCAGTTCGGCAAACACTAAATAATGAACAATGCACAGGCTGTCCCAGCATGATAAGTAAGTGCCCTTCACCTCCACGCACACACTCGCGCAAGAATTAATGACAATTACTTTGTCTTGTCCTGAAACCTTATCTCGGAATAGGATGGCAACACTTTAACAAGATACACATAAACGCACGCACACACGCGCACACAAACCCAGGTGGCGAGAGTGGTGATACAAAAGTGATGACGGAGCTCGGGGAAAATGGCTTTAAGAGTTCTGATTAGCGACAAAAGAAGGACAATGTGTGTGTGAGGGTGGAGAGAGAAAGCTATTTGACACCTCCAGTGAAGAAGGCAATGAGTGTGTGTGATAATACACTTAAACAAAAACTTAATGAGGCGCAGCTAAGAAGTGCTGCGGCAAGAGCAGCAGTCGCGGGCGAGAGAACTTCATAAATCAACATACACCCTACTGTTGCCTAAACGGGCTGTGGTAGCTTTTAAAAGCATTAGCAACATCCTTTACAAGTCTAACTTTTCAGACTTATTATATATGTTCAATATATTGTACTCTACATGATGTACAAGTTCCATTTCATGAGGTTGGTGTGTTTTTACCTAAATTATTCCTGCTTTATTTTTTTGGGTACATCCTAATTCTTATCAAATGTCTGGTACAAGACCTTCAACTGATTTCTCACATCACAGCAACAGGAAGTCGATGTATGACAACTTTCCAGGTCCATCCATCTCCATCTATCTTCTTCCGCTTATCCGAGGTCGGGTCGCGGAGGCAGCAGCCTAAGCAGGGAGGCCCAGACTTCCCTCTCCCCAGCCACTTCGTCTAGCTCTTCCCGGTGGGTCTCGAGGCGTTCCCAGGCCAGCTGGGAGACATAGTCTTCCCAACGTGTCCTAGGTCTTCCCCGTGGCCTCCTACCGGTTGGACGTGCCCTAAACACCTCCCTAGGGAGGCGTTCGGGTGGCATCCTGACCAGATGCCCGAACCACCTCATCTGGCTCCTCTCGATGTAGAGGAGCAGTGGCTTTACTTTGACTTCCTCCCGGATGGCAGAGCTTCTCACCCTATCTCTAAGGGAGAGCCCCGCCACCCGGCGGAGGAAACTCATTTCGGCCGATTGTAAAATGCTACATTTTCAAGAAATTAAGTCACTTGTAAATATTGCAATACTGTACAGAACAGATTGGTGGCCTATTTATATTGGTTTACAAGAATCAGTATGCAGCTACTTCTTTATGTCGTTACAGCTGCCTTGTACATTTGAATATTAGGAGCTTTAGCTTCAGGCATCGTTACCTACTACAGTGGGGCAAAAAAGTATTTAGTCAGCCACCGATTGTGCAAGTTCTCCCACTTAAAATGATGACAGAGGTCTTTAATTTTCATCAAAAGGTACACTTCAACTGTGAGAGAAAGAATGTGAAAAAAAAATCCAGGAATTCACATTGTAGGAATTTTAAATAATTTATTTGTAAATGTTGGTGGAAAATAAGTATTTGGTCAACCATTCAAAGCGCTCACTGATGGAAGGAGGTTTTGGCTCAAAAACTCACGATACGTGGCCCCATTCATTCTTTCCTTAACACGGATCAATCGTCCTGTCCCCTTAGCATGAAAAACAGCCCCAAAGCATGATGTTTCCACCCCCATGCTTCACAGTAGGTCTGGTGTTCTTGGGATGCAATTTAGTGTTCTTCTTCCTCCAAACACGACGAGTTGAGTTTATACCAAAATGAATGCATGGATGATACAGCAGAGGATTGGGAGAATGTCATGTGGTCAGATGAAACCAAAAAATAACTTTTTGGTATAAACTCAAATC